>NW_026884141.1:0-11302 GCF_032173495.1 Musca vetustissima
TCCAAAAATGATATGTCTATTCTATCTAAAGTATATTCCACATATGAGCATCTCTTATATGTACCCAAAGTGGTGAAGGGTATCATATAGTCGTTCCGTCCGACGTTGGAACTTTCCTTACTGGTTATTGACTGGAAATGTGCTTTAAACTGAAATTCCACAAATATGTTTATTTGTTTGAAAGTTTGCTAAATATGACGGCGTGTAAGACTTTATTTATTTATTCCGATTCACAAAAAGATAGACATTGGGTTTTAAAAGGTTGATATAATAAAATATACCCTCCTCCATGTAGTGAACATTCAAAATACATACGTAAAATCAGTCATGTAAAATATTTGGTGGGGAAATTAGACAACCGATGAAAACTAGAATATAAAATATAGCCAATTCCGTTGGAAAGCATCCTCAAACTACCCAACTATGGAACGTAATATGGGGTCTACCCCTAAATGTAAGTCAATATTGATTGATTTTGGTAGCACTGCAGCTAATTCGGTTTTTGGAGAAACCATTTATTGACATTGAATTTTAATTTTATTAAGAATTCGGGATCTCCAGTTAATATTTCGAGGAATGACTCTATCTTATGGTGGATAATATACATTTTATTTTGAATTTGGACAAGCACCAATGAAAGCTGGACAATTCCGTCAAGTCCAGCCAGGCGGGTAACCCTAGCTCCACTTTTTATATACCCTCCACTTTGAAGTCAGCATTCAAAATACCGAAAATCGCCTGAGCTTTTATATGGTAAGAAGATTTGTCATTCAATTGGAATCACATATATCAAATTTAATTCTATTCAGTTAAAAAACCTGTCTGGAAAATTCCGGATATTGTGGAATGTCATTATATGCAAACTACAACTAAATGTGGACCGGTGTTATTAATTTTGTCACCCAATTAGAACCAAAAATATGAAACAGTACGTTTATTTTGATGAATAGTTTACATATGTACCTTATGGGGAATCTGGTGTATATTTCGTGGTTTAACAAACGGATTGAAAAAAATTTATATTTTCTCAACTTATTGTGGGTATTATTATCATTACCTAATGGCAAAGTACATTTTTGTTCGAAGTGGGTTTCATTCAAGTGTGTTTTATTCATTGCTCAAAAATATTGCTCATCAAATATTCATTTAATCACTTTACGATAATTGGGCACTTAAGAGAATTATATTTGTGTTTAAGATGATTACCTAGGCAATTGAGTTCTTCGATCGAGGAAAAATCAATTAGCAAATGAAATGAGAAAATTTCCGGTTATTTCCTTTAGTAGCTGCTGTTGAGAAGAAACTGATTTCTGCAGATATAAGTGGATTATAAAGTGTCAAACGATAAATGCGATATTTTTAAAGGATGAAACTGAAATATAAAGGACGACATTACTTTTTGTCACTTGCTTTTATAAGCATTTTATTAAACCCAGGCAACATTGCTGATGATAACTGTCATAATTAAATTTAAAATTATTTTCAATGTACTGTATAATAAAGAAAAAAATTTTTTTGCGGATATTCCAAATAAATATTTAATAGTATTACGTTATATAAAACGTTTTTAGTAGAAATATATTTTATATTAATACCCTTTTATAATTTAAAAGAATTTACATGGAACATTACTGACGTGATTTTAATCCGTATTACAACAGCCTGTATTAAGCCATAATGTATTATTGTTTTTTTGACATTTCTATTTATTCAAATTTCATTAGAATAAAATAATTTACCCAAGGCATATAAACAAACAGACATTCACACATATGCATATGATATCTAATATATGTATATTTGCAATTGTGCAGTAATTAATTTTGCGTCATTGTTGAAAATTAAATAAAACCTATTTTGTACATGTTTTTAACTTAGATAACGCTTTATATGTTAAAGATATGTCTGTGTGTGCAATTGAAATGTTATTTTCGCATAAATTACAAAAATTGCAATATTTTGTTTAATTTTGAAATTTTTGATATTTTAGTATTTTCTATTTAATATTACTGCAAAAATAACATTTCAATTACATATACCCAACACCATACCAATTGCGATAACACTTGACATAAATTCTTTTATTCTAACGATCCTCAAGTAATTGAAGGAGGTCATTACACACAGAAAAGCCACTTCTTGAAAATGACGAAAGAACGACTCGCCGACGCGTTATGGCGTTTTTGTTTTTTGTTTACTATTTATGAATATATTTTTTCAACAAAACGTTGCCTATGACACACAACTCGAGCGAATATGGCTTTATTGCAAGAGAAATTTCCTGGCTGTGAAATTTCCCGACGTGACGATATCAAATGACCAATAATATACGACTTGACACCAATGTGGGGCAAAAAGTGGTCGAAAATTGCCTTAAAAAATCAATGTTTGCAACCGTTCGCGTGGAGGTCATTTAAACGATGTAGCGTTTCACGCAACGTTCAAAATTTTTAATAAGAAATATATGTATATCACGAAAAATATTATATTTTCGTTCTATTTACGTTTACTTTTTATATGCTCACGAAATCCTATGTATATTTCATATACGTACCAGGTGGGCGTATACGTTCGGACACTTCATGAATATTCAGTATACGCCATACGTAACTGAAGGAATTTGAATTCGGAGAAATATGGATAATACTACAATATCGTTCAACGATTTTTTCATTCGGAATCGTGTTTTTGAAATGCAACCTGTATTTTCGATTAACTCATCTCTCTTTTACCTTTCACTACCAACATACATACATGTCAACAATGGGTGAATGTTTTGATGTTATTGGCAATGTCCTCACAATAGGGAGTCATATTTGTTGACAATATTCGTTTTGTTGTATTCGTGCGATGCATTGACAACATAAAAGAACACCAAAGTTCCTTGGTATCATATTAACGCCCACATTGCGGGATGAAATCGTATCTGATATTTCAGATACCCGAGCAAATTCAGATTCGTGTGAATGCATAAATATAAATATTATAGTGGTCGTTTTTATGCTAGTGCGATTCATTTAAAGTGCTGTAAATATATCTTAATGGAAATTTTAAAATAAAGTTAGGTGTTGAAAGCATTAATTATACCCTACACAACTATGTTGTCAGGGTATTATAGCTTTGTGCAGCCCCAAGAGTTTGTAACGCCGAGAAATATTGGTCCTAGACCCACCTTTAAGTATACCGATCGTCATATCTCGACTTGTGTGTCCGTCCGTCTGTCCATTATATTTTGTAAACACGATACAGGCTACAGTTATGGACCAATCTTCACGAAATTTTGCATGTAGGATGGGTTCTGGCCAATGAAGATCCCTATTGTTTTTGGTAAAGATCGGTTAATATCTAGGGCAGGGATGGAAAAGTTGGTACAATTGTACCAATTTTAGCACTATTTGGAAGTCAAAAATACAATAGCACCCCAATGACATATTTAACACTATTTCAAAATTCTATCAAATTATCGCCATAGCAATCGCCATCCCCCGCTGTTGTTACGAATTCAGTATTCCCGATTTGATTGATAAATTCCGTAAAGATATTAATTATTATTTCTGTACAGTTCTATGAGAGAAATGATTTTTTAGGAATATTTCGGTATAGATATTCATGCTGTTTTTTTAAATACTCAACAATTCGATGGCTTTCACGTCAAAAAGTTATCGAGGCAGTGGGAATCACTTCAATATTATTTCATTCAATGATTCCCAAAAGTTAAGGCTCAATTCTATTCAAAACGTTTTTATAGCCTCCACCACACTGTGGTACGGGGTATTATGTCTTTGTGCATATATTGGTAAAAGGCAAAAGGAATCGATATAGACCCATGGATCCTTTTGAGAATATGCATAGAATCACATTCTGGGTCGATTTATGCATGTCCGTCCGTCCATGTATTTTTGTAGGCAAAGTACAGGTCGCATTTATGATCCGAATTGGATGAAATTTGGCACAGCCCACTGGTTTGGCCAAGGGACGAACCCTATTGAAATTGGAGAAAAAAGGTTCAGATTTAGAAATAGCTCCCATATATATTTTCTTCCGATTTTAGGTAAATGGTGCACGAAAGTCCCTCAAAATCATTAGATTTGCACGAATTTTGGTATAGCATACGGAATTAAAACAAATTTCGTGCAAATCGGTTCAGATTTAGCTATATCTCCCATATATAGTTTTAGGTAATTGTTCCATCAAATTCCTTGCAAATCTTTGATTTGCACGAATTTTGTTATAGCGAACTGAATTAAGTCTAGAATGACGTGTGCTAAGTTTCGTGAAAATCGGTTCAGATTTAGATAGAGCTCCCTTATATAGTTTCACCCGATTTTAGTTAATGGTGCCCCAAAGTCCCTGTAAATCTTTTGATTTGTACAAATTTTGGCAAAGCGTACTAAATTAAGTCTAGAATAATGTGTGATTTAGATAAAGCTAACATATATATGTCTTCTTCCAATTTTATGTCAATTTGGTCGATTTGCACACAATTTTGTACAAAATTCTGAAGTTAGATTTACATATGTTTTCATCCGATTTTAAGTAAATGGTGCAAAACTTACTAAAGTTAATATAAACTAATTTCTGGCAAGGTTTCTTGAAATCGATTGAATAGGTCCGATGTTAGGTAGATGTTGTACCAACTCCTAATGTTTGTCCAAAAGCAATTTTGTACAACGTATCAAATTGAGACTAGAATGGAGTTTTTGCTTTTTGTTGAAATTGGTGCATTTGCCGACATATCTTTCATATATTTTCAACTGACTTCATGTTAATTGTGAGCCAAATAATCAACTGGTGTCTGATTGAGATTAAATTTTGTACAGTGCAGGGATGGTCCGTGTGACGAATTTTTTGGTTTTCGACTGTCAAAAAGGTGTAAACGTCGAAAACGTCATATACCTGTATAAAATGTAATAAATGTAGTAAACGTCATTTATTTCAATATTATCAGCATATACAGTTATTTTCAAGAATATATATTATTTTTACATATATCTCACTATACCTTGCTAGAACTGGTAAAAATTACTAAATTTTTTTGAGAAGAAAATTTTGAAATTTTATATTAATTTGAGTTAAGCATGCGTAATATCCAGATTGATTAATGGAAATTGCTATTTTGTCTAAAACCTAATGGATTTGGGTAGGTTTCCGACGTTTCTGACGTATGTATTATACGTCGGAAATGTATGTCTCTGGTACAGTGTCGAATACCGAATAGCGTGTGTCAAATTTTCTTTAGATCAATTTACATAATTTTGTCCCATTGTACGCAAACGACTCTAAATCTACCCGAATGTAATGAAATTTAGCATAGGTTACAGAATGGCTAATAGATTGATGTTAGTCGAATAACATATAGATAAAGATGAAAACAAATGTCGAACCTTGACAAATTTGAATTTAATTCGCAGTTGTAAATTCGCATCAACTGCGACATAAATCAAATTATCAACATACGACCTCTGTAAAGCCACACAGCAAAATATGCCTGATGAGCCGCTTAGCAAACGGCGAAGCGCGTCGATAAAAACTCTACCTTGCATATTGTGACCTCTTTTGTGATTGCAGCATAATGAGAGGCAGACCGTCATGAAGTCGTACAATTTTATTCTTTATGAGGTCTCCAACGAGTATTTTGAGGTGTTGTTAACGGAATGATTAATGTAATGTACACTCCGCGTTACGGTGTTCGGTATGAAAATTATTAATTATTTCGTGGCTATAGTAGGCGGCATTATATGTTTTATTAATATTCTTGTAGAAGCGTATCTAATAACTCGTCCAAAAGTTTATGTAATTAATTTACCAAATTTTTTTATAAGACAATCCAGCAAATATTCCCAATTACCATAATAATCTAATTTAATCATTAATATTACTCTCTCCTCCCAATAATACTCTCTTCATATAATTCTCTGTTTTATACTAATTTCATCACTTCACAAACATTACAAACCACCATTTCATAATTCAGGTATTAAGCATGACAAACAAAATAGAACAACCATAATATCCTAAATAACCAAAACAATTCATTATGGACATGTCTAACACACCACTCCGCTTCTACATTCGCTGCTGTAAACCAACTTGAAATATAATTTTCCATGATGTATTTATATATCCCTCATTTATCCAAATGACTTATATTTTCACAATAAAAAATCATCAATTATGCCATAGCCGTCATAAACATCAACAATCAATCAAACTGTGGCAAATACTGTGTTCCTACATACTGAGATGGTCTCAGTAGGAGCAACAGCACCTTGTCTATTCCCAGGTAGCTTACATTCGGGCAATTGAATGCGGAGCGGCCAAAACGAAAACATAATAACCATTAAAGCCTTGGGCGTCATACTTGTACTTCGAGTGTTGACAGAATAATTAATTTTGAGTTCTCTCTCTAGCTAAGTCGGACAATCACAATTGGCATCTGAATGATGATCTGGACACAGATGATGACTAAAACCAGAAAATATGTCAACATTGGCATTTTTTTCTTGAATGAGTGAATGAAAGTTCTGTAAATGACTGTTTTACTACTTTCATTACATTTAGCTACGTATAAGTGTCAGAGATGTAAGATGTGTTTCACAGAAATGAGTAAGGAATTGAGCCTAATTGTAGGATAATATAACACCAGATGTTATTATTTCAGTTGCGTTGTTAGTTTATAGGTAGGAAAATGTTTTGAGTAAACATTCACAACTTAGAAGATGTAGCGTTACCAATGCATGTGAGTTATTGCAGAATTTATCTTTTTTACAAATTTCTACGATGATTTTTTATGTACCATCAGAATTTTTATAGACCATCATAATTGATTATTATACGTTGCCCTAGCGGAACAAATGACCAATTTTGCAAATACCTTTCTTTTTTGTACAATTTAAGGCAATATTTCACACTGTGATACGAGATAGACACATGGTTTCGTTTGAGAATATGAATATAATGACTTTTTAAGTCGATTTATGCATGTCCGTTCGTCTGTTGATGTTAAATTGTAACCAAAGTACAGGTCGCATTTTTGATTCGAATTGGGTGAAAGTTGGCATAGGTCACTTATTTGACCCAAAGACGAAATTGGGGAAAATCGGTCCATATTTAGATATAGCTCCCATATATGTTCGTCCGATTTAAGTTAAATGGTGCACCAAAGTCGGACGGGGCCGACTATATGATACCCTTCACCACTATGGCTATATTAAACAGGACTATTAACATGAAATTTAATGAAATAAAATATGTGATATTTATCTAAATGTGAATCTACCTAGAGCTATCAATAAAGATGTCATTCGTTTGTTATAATGGGACAAACGTATGTAAATCGACTTCAAACAAATATCAATAGGTCACCCGTTGGGCTATGTCTGTTCTTCTAGAAAACGCAACGCTTCATTCTATGCTCAATTTTTTACGTTGTGCAAAATTTGCTGTCAATCTGACTATCATGATGAGTTTAATGTCCAATTTACTTAAAATCAAGGGAAATATATATATATGGAAGCTATATCCAAATAGGAACCGATTTCAACGAAACCTTTCACTAATTTCAGTACATTTTGTTCCTATCAGCCATATATTGGTTCCTTGGTGCGTCAACTATTTAAAATCAATCTACAATACAAGGGAGCTATATCAAAATCTTAACCTATTTTCACGAAACTTGGCACACATCATTCTGGACTAAATTCAGTAAGCTGTGCCAAATTTTGTGCGAATCGAAAGATATATGTGGACTATCGGACGATTTGTGCAAATCGAATGATATATGTGGACTATCGGACGAAATTATATATTGGAGCTATATCTAAATCTGGACCGATTTTCACGAAATTGGTAGACACCAATTTAGGCTCAATTCAGTACCTTATGCCAAACTTCATGTAAATCGAAAGATATGTGTGGACTTTAGTGCACCATTTACATTAAATCGGACGAATCTATATATAGCAGCTATATCTAAATCTGGACCGATTTTCGCGAAACTGGGTAGGCTCAATTCAGTACGTTATGCCTAATTTCGTGCAAATCGAAAGATATTTGTGGACTTTGGTGCACCATTTACATGAAATCGGACGAAACTATATATGGGAGCTATATCTTAATCTGGACCGATTTTGAGGAAATTGGTAGACAAAAATCTAGGTTCTATGCAGTACCTTATACCAAATTTCGTGCAAATCGGAAGGTATAGGCGGTGCAGATTTAGACATAGGTCCCATTTATATATATATATATATATATATAGTCTAGAATGATGCGTGTTAAGTTTCTTGAAAATCAGATCAGACTTAGATATAGTACCCATATAAATTTTTATCCGATTTAATGTAAATATATATAAGGAATCTTTCGATTTTCACAAAATTTGGCACAGCGCACTGAATTGAGTCTGAAATTATGTGTGATGAGACTCGTGAAAATCGGTTCTTAATATAAATTGTGCACCAAAGACCCTATATATCTTCTGATTTGCAAGAAATTTTGAATAGCATGCTAAATTTATTCTAAAATGATGTGTGTTAAGTTTCATTAAACTCGGTTAGATTTATATATAGGTCCCGTAAATGTTTTTGTCCGATTTAATGTAAATGGTGCATCGAAGACCCTATATATCTTTCACAAAACATGGAATAGCTTACTAGTCTAGTTTGCTTGAGTATCGAGGTTGCTTTAAATCGATTTACATACATTTACATACACTCTACATCTGGCCGAATGAAATGAAATTAAGCAAAGGTTGCAATAAGGCATGTGTATGGATTGATATTAGTCCGTTCCATTATAGATAAAGATTGCATATTTAAATTCGTTCAATTTCATATCAATGTTCCTTCGAAAAAGCGACGTTTGTTAGGAAATATTTGTAGAATATACCCAAAGTGGTGAATGGTATCATATAAATATAAATATTGTAAAACCATGAATACTTTTTGCGATACAAATTCAGGTGCAAAATGTGATGTCTCAAGTGTTTTTCTATATCGATTGAAAAACTTCAGACATCGTAACAAGGCATCTGATACAGCATGATGTATTTTGTATACGTACTAAGTGAAATATTTGCTAACAATCTAGTGTAGTGTACAGACACATCAATTCATAACTTTGCACAGTCTGCAATATCGATTGGTAATATTTCAGCATCAGGAGCTTTTAACGATATCAATGTGTACTTATTTTCCCAAATGCATTATACATATGGATGTGCGTCCTTATATTCATGAAGAGTTATCCATAAAAAGTGCAAAACTAATATTAGTAGATATTCCTTAGTTTGATTGGCTGAACTACATCGAAAAGATATGGGTCCTAATGTTAATTTTAAACTCGCTTATTAAAACGTAATTATTTCTCAAAAAAAAAAAAAAAAAAAAAAAAAAAAATCTGGACTTCCTCAATTAAATGTTAGGTCGTTTTCTATATTTTAAAGGCTTCGGCTGAACTTCTCATCAAAAGTGGCTGCAATAGAGTATTTCGAGTTCTTATGTTGTAAAATATCTCCCCGGAAAAAGTAAAGTTTTCTACATGTTAACATTGTCTCCATATAAACCAGATACCATATTTTAAACTTCCTAGGGTCCTGTTTTAGCTCGATGTGTATATTAATTTCAATTATTTTTTCAATCAAAGCCATTATTGACGTCTCACCCTGATGGTGGTATATTCTTCTGTAGACCAATGACGTCATGTTCTGAACTGACCGAGTCAGTTGTCTTTTGTTATTGATGAAAGTTCTTCCTCCTGACCAACTGGACCTTTATTACTTCGCGTGACGTCATGTTCTGAACCTCCATATCTGACCGAGTCAGTTGTCTTTTGGTATTGATAAAAGTTCTTCCTCCTCACCATCTGGACCTTTATAATTTCGCGTGGGTAAACAACCGTGGACACCCGATTTCTGAGAATTTCGGTTAGTCTTTTTGGCAATAATCTTTTTCTCACTTGTTTCGGTATATTCAAGGAGCCCCCAATAATTTTAGATAATTTGAATGCCATCTTCATGCTGGAGGGTATAAAAAGATCGCGCCAAACTTAACTTCATTTTGTCTTGTTTTCATTACATTTCGATTTTAAAAATATTGATAAATATTGATGATGATATTCCCACCCTAATATATATGAAAAATGTCAATACTTATTAATTACTGGTGGCAATAATTTTTATTGTTTATATTTATTATGACATCACAAAGAAGCCACATAATTGCATTGTTAAAATCATGGCCAATATTTATTAATTTATGATTACTTTTTTTGTGCAGAGGCTAGCGAAATGTGCAATAATGTAGAGGCAGGGAGATGGATAATTGAAAAATCTTTATTACAGTTAATGATTTATTTATATTAAAGTTTAGAATATGAGTTTTAAAGAAAATCGGAAACATCGAAATGAGATTTTCGATAATATGAAAGGAAATTTATCAATAGAGTTTAACGATATAAAAATTTACAAACATGTCACTCACATATGGGGAGAGAGTAACTATGTATGTAGCTATTGGATATATTAGTAAAAGGATAACACCAAATTTGTCTTTACTACTAAGTCCATTTGAATTGTCTATTTTAGTTCTCTCTTAAAACAACATTTTCGCCCATGAAAAATAATTTTCATTTCAACCAAAATCTTCTATAATTTACCAATGCTGCAGCAGAAGAACTTTTCATTGCTAATTTAGATGGCCTTAGGTTTATCTCATTAACAAATATAATTACGTTCAACACAACTACAAAAAATTAATGAATTTTGCATATTTCATAAAAATATCTTTACCTCTGGGAATTTTCATGGACACAAAATGTATTATTCAATGCTACTGCTTGTTCCTTTTGTTCATCATATTATTTTGTCCTTTTGTTTTTAAGACATTTTTTGTTTATGGCGTCCACAACAGCTACGTTATAGAAAACGACGAGGTGTAATAAGGTTGTGCAAAGAAATAAAGATTCGTAAATCATTTATTGTAAAGCACCAAACAAAAGAGAGAAAGATTTATAAAATTGTCGAGGAACCCAAACAGACATCAGCTGGTGATAAAAACTTATCTATAATATTCATCACTGAAATATTTCCATGGTAGTTAGTAAACAAAAGAAATTCTGAATTTATGTGTGAATAAGCCACGATGTTATGGATGTTTACTGTGAACAATAATAAATGAGGAATGTTTTGTGTGGGAAAGTCAAGATCGATTATGAATTTTATTCAGCCCAGTGTCATTTATATAAAAAGGATGGTAGTATTTTAAATATAAATTGGAATAAAAACCAGTAAGGAAAGAGCAAG
>NW_026884142.1:0-11354 GCF_032173495.1 Musca vetustissima
GCTAAAGGGAGTCGCTCGACAGAGACGAGCTGAAGGAGTCCTCCATAGACGAGCTGAAGGATTCCTCTATAGACGAGCTGAAGGAGTCCTCTATAGACGAGCTGAAGGGAGTCTATATATACGAGCTAAAGGTAGTCTCTATAGACGACCTAAAGGGAGTCTTTATAAACGAGCTGAAGAGAGTCTATATAGACGAGTTATACTGAACCTACACAGAAGAAGTGAAGCAGGGAATCTTTGAACAGATGTTTTATAGACACTCTGATGGGAGTGTTTAAGATAAAATTGAAGTCAGTATTTCCAAAACAGGAGCTAAAGAGATTCTGTCTGAAGGGTCATGGATGTTTTATAGAGACTCGGAAAAACTATAGGTTTTATATAGAATATTTCAAAAGTCGTGCACTTTTTGGAGGCGATTTGAAGTGTCATGGCGTATGTATAAGTTAACTGATGGGCTAGGGCTAAGACAAGCTAAGGTCTACGGATCAAAAGAGAAGCAGAATGGCTGCATCCAATTTCCATCAATTTTAACAAAACGCAATAACTTCATTCAAGTCTCAATTTGATACGTTGTGCAAAATTTCGTGTTAATCGGACAAACATTAGAAGTTTGCTGTACCATTTGTCTTAAATTGGAAGAAAATATATATGGGAGCTATATATCTATATCGCACACATCATTCTACACCTAATTCAGTACGTTGTGCCAAATTTCGTGCAAATTGAAATAAGTATAGGGACTTTGGTACATCATTTACATTAAATCGGACGAAAATATATATGGGAGCTATATCTAAATCTGAACTGATTCTTATAAACTTAGCACACATCATTCTACGCCTAGCTCAGTACGTTGTGCCAAATTTCGTGCAAATCGAAAGGTATTTAGGGACTTTTGTACACCTTTTACATTAAATCGGACGAAAATATATATGCGAGCCGTATCTAAATCTGAACCGATTGTTCTCAATTTCTATAGGGTTCGTCCTTGGGCCAAATAAGTGACCTATGCCAAATTTCATCCAATTCGGATCATAAATGCGACCTGTATTTTGTTTACAATTTAACATGGACAGACGGACGGACAGACAGACAGACATGCATAAATCGACATCGAAAGTGATTCTATGCATATTCTCAAAAGGCACCATGTGTCTATCTCGTTTCCTTTTGCTTGTTACAAACATATGCACAAAGACATAATACCCTGTACCACAGTGTGGTGAAGGGCCTTTAAAAATATTTTTTGAAGACAACAATAAATCGTGGATTTTCAAAAACAAAATTTTTTAAAGCCAATATTTATATCCTACACAACTATGTTGTCAGGGTATTATAGCTTTGTGCAGCCCCAAGATTTTGTAACGCCGCGAAATATTGACCCTAGACCCACCTTTAAGTATAGCGATCGTCATATTTCGACTAACTGAGTCGATCTAGACATGTGTGTCCGTCAGTCCGTTCGTCCGTTTGTCCATTATAATTTTAAACACGATACAGGCAACAGTTATGGACCAATCTTCGCGAAATTTTGCATGTAGGATGGGTTCTGGCCAATGAAGACCCCTATTGTTTTAGGAAATGATCGGTTAATATTTAGGGGATGAAATGGACAAAAACTTTATTTTTGTCGGGTTTTCTGGTCGCTCCAGAGGCTGCAATTATGGCTCAAACACCGCGAATTTTTGCATGGAGGAGGGGATCGGGCCAAAGAATAAGTATACCTGTTTTAAAAAAGATCGGTTAATATTTAGAGGGTCAAATGAACCCTAACTTTTGTGTGAAAAATTACAAAATTTGTATTCTATAGAGTATATATTTACCACTGAAGGACATAGACCCGAGAAGTTGACAGTATATCTAAGAGGAGTGGTTGACCTTTAAATTGATACCAATTATATTGTCGTAGGTACTCGGATGCGGGAGTTACACTTAAATATTTACAGGTGCTTACGTATTCATATATTATTTAGTAACCTATTACCACACTTGAGGGCGGAAATGCCTATAATTTTCGGTGATGACCAGATAAAAATTTTGTGATGAAGTGGATTAAAAACTTAATGTTTTTTTCTAGTCGATCTATAGGCCATAATTATAAGACGAAAATCACAACCCACGGGGAAGGGAATATGGACAAGTAGTAGTTAGAAGGACTGTATGGAATATTAGTAATATTCGGAAAATATGTCAGTGTAAGGAAGTGGTGCTTTTGGCCTCTTATCGGAAAAGAGGATAAAAGTATCACGAAATATTGCCCAGGCTCGGAATAAAACTTCGCAGAAAGTTTGAGTTCCGTGGTAGTTGTGTAGGGTATTATATGGTCGGCCCGTCCGACTATACTGCTCCGCTCACTGGTTTTTCCATATTTTTCCCTTAATTTCCATACTGCCTCCAAATTTGATTTTTTCCATTTGTTTCAATTCTCTCAAGAACAATTGCAATACGACGAAGTAGAGAATTGTTCATTGGGGTTTTTTGTGATATTCGATTTTTCTACTTAGCCGTTTCCGTTTTTGGTACAATACATACGGGAGACAGTGCCTTTTACGTGTCATAAATTTCAATATTGTTTTTGCATTCTGTGCTTGGCTTTTCTGGTGATTTTAAAGAGAAAAATTTCGTTAAAATTAAATTCTCAAGGTTTTAAAAAATTAGACTTATGAAACGGTGACTTATACGCCTTTCTATCTGCTTCAGGATAAAGATAGAAAATTTTAAGTTGGTACATGTCCTAATATGGATTGATAATTGTCCTTAAATTCATCTTTATTGTTTTCTTTAAATATAGCTAATATAATTCCCAGCACCATCTGCAGTAAACACCTATAATATTTTATGTATGTATGTGTCATAAACCTTATCCTTAATTGAAATATCTTTACAAAACATATCACATTTCATTTTTTTGTATTTCTGTCCCAGTAGTAGTGGCAATGTTTACACTAAACTATGGTGGCTTAAAATTAATCTTCACATTGTTGGCATAAAAACTTTATGAAATGAACATTGCAAGTACAAAAAGGACAATTGTCCTTTGCTTCACTCATCGCCTTTTGCTTCTTTTGTTTTAATGACGCATTCCTTCATGTCCATGTTGGCTAATGTAAGGACATGCATTTAATTCCATAAGAATGATGTATTTTTCACGTAGCCATTTTAATTAGTCAAAGTTGTAAACAATGCGGTGAACAACATGTCCTTGTTGCCCGCATCCTTTCTCTCCCTCCTCTAAGCCCAGAAGTGTCAACAGAGTTGGTGTTGTTTCTCTTTCTCTCGTTGTTTTGTCACAAGAAAAATACCAAGATTCTTGGAATTTTCTTTTACACTTCCTTCCACTACTACGAATGTACTTCGACTATGTTGCCAGGATATTCTCACGCATTGCGTTCACTTATTACATGCCGTATAATCCTGCAGGATTATTTTTTCTTTTTTTTTCTCAAATATATATTTTACCCTTAGCTTTGCAATTTTGAAATGGTGGTATTATTTACTGCAGAATGTAATGGGGAGAAAGGGGTAAGCGTAAGAAATTATTTACGTGCGCCAAGGAAGGCAGGATGGCGTAAAGAAATATTTTTTTGCTTTGCAGATTTCCTACATTCCTTGTTTGTATGTGGGTTAATTAGTATTCAAATGTGTTTGCGTTAGTGTGTTATTTATATTTATACCCACACACACATTTGGCAAAAGTGATTAGCGAAAGGGTAGACTTATAAGCAAAAAGATAGGAATAGAAAAAAAATGTTTTTTTTTAAGAAAAAATATTTTTTAAAAATTATTTTTTAATGTTACCAGAAGTCGTGAATATATATATATATATTTTTCAAGGATACCAAAAAGTGGTCTGTATATACAAGCTCAGCACGTGAGTGTCTATTGACGAGTGGAAAGTTAGTCTCTATAGATGAGCAGAGAGGCTCTGTAGGCATTTGAAATCTTGAGGGAACTTTGAGCTATTTAAGGGTCCAGCAGAATGGAGGTTTATAGATAATTTGATGGGCCAGGGTGTTTTTATAGATAAGCTGAAGGGTCGGGGAGCCCTATACTCTATATGTAAGATCAGGGAAATTCTAAATAAGATTATAAGGGTCAGACAGTTCGTAAAAGTGCCCTGAAGTTTGGAAAAGTACCCTGAAGTTTGTAAAAGTGCCCTGATGTTTGTAAAAGTTACCAGGAAGTATTTATAGGCCAACATTATTGCACATTGGCAGACCTGATGAATTGGCTAATGGAGGATATTTAATTATTATTTACCACCAGAAGGGTCAGGATATGTATATCCTTCACCACACTGTATTACAGGGTATTATGTCTTTGTGCATATGTTTGTAGCAGGCAAAATGAATCGAGATAGACCCATGGTTCCTTCTGAGAATATGCATAGAATCTCTTTCTGAGTCAATTTACGAATGTCCGTCCGTCCGTCCATCCATGTATATTGTTAACAAAGTACAGGTCGCATTTTTGATCCGATTTGGATGAAATTTGGCACAGTTCACTTATTTGGCCCAAGGACGAACCCCATTGAAATTGGAGAAAATAGGTGCAGATTTAGATATAGCTACCATATATATTTTCGTCCGATTTAAGGTAATTGGTGAACCAAAGTCTCTATATATCTATCGATTTACACGAAATTTGGCACAGCTTAATGAATTATGTCTAGAGTTATATGTGTTAAGTATCGTGAAAATCGGTTTAGATTTAAATATAGCTCCCATATATATCTTCGTCCGATTTAAGGTAAATGGTGTACCAAAGTCCCTATATATCTTTCGATTTGCACGAAATTTGGCATAGCGTACTGAATTAAGTCTAGAATGATGTGTGCTAAGTTTCGTGAAAATCGGTTAAGATTAAGATATAGCTCTCATATATAGTTTCGCCCGATTTCAGGTAAATAGTCCACTAAAGTCCCTGGAAATCATTTGATTTACATGAATTTTGGCATAGCGTACGGAATTAAGTCTAGAATGATGTGTGCTAAGTTTCGTGAAAATGGGTTTAGATTTAGATATAACTCCCATATATATCTTCGTCCGATTTAAGGTAAATGGTGTACCGATGTCCCTATATATCTTTCGATTTGCACGAAATTTGGCATAGCGTACTGAATTAACTCTAGAATGATGTGTGCTAAGTTTCGTGAAAATCGGTTTAGATTTAGATATAGCTCCCATATATATTTTCGTCCGATTTAAGGTAAGTGGTGTACCAAAGTCCCTATATATCTTTCGATTTGCACGAAATTTGGCACAGTGTACAGAATTGAGTCTAGAATGGTGTGTGTTAAGTTTCGTGAAAATCGGTTAGGATTAAGATATAGCTCCCATATATATCTTCGTCCGATTTAAGGTAAATGGTGTACCAAAGTCCCTATATATCCTTCGATTTGCACGAAATTTGGCATAGCGTACTGAATTAAGTCTAGAATGATGTGTGCTAAGTTTTCTGAAAATCGCTTCAGATTTAGATATAGCTCCCATATATAGCTTCGCCCGATTTTAGGTAAATAGTCCACTAAAGTCCCTGGGAATCTTTTGATTTACAAGAAATTCGGCACAGCGTAATGAATTAGGTGTAGAATGATGTCTGCCAAGTTTCGTGAAAATCGGTTCAGATTTAGATATAGCTCCCATATATATTTTCGTTCGATTTAATGTATTTGGTGCACCAAACTCCCAATATATCTTTCGATTTGCACGAAATTTGGCTCAGCGTACTGAATTGAGTCTAGAATGATGTGTGTTAAGTTTCGTGAAAATCGGTTTAGATTCAGATATAACTCCCATATATATCTTCGTCCGATTTAAGGTAAATGGTGTACCAGTATCCCTATATATCTTTCGATTTGCACGAAATTAGGCATAGCGTACGGAATTAAATCTAGTGGATTTTGAAAGAATATTTTTTAAAGGAAGAGCAGTGGCGTACATATTTTAAATAATGTTTTTATAAGGACTGGAAGAGGCGTGGATTTTGTAAGAATATTTTTTAAAGGAAGGGCTTGTTTTTTTTTAATATTTTTTCAAGGGTACCACAAGTCGTTGATTTCGTCATAATTTCTCAAGGGTACTACAAGGTGAGCATTTTTTAAAAAAATATTTTGTCCAGTTTTTAAAAGCGCCCTGAGATGTGAGCAGAAATTGCCAGGGAGTATTTACAGGCGAGCTTTATAGTACATCGGTAGACTTGACGAATTAGCTAATGGAGGACATTAAAGGGCCAGGATATTTTTTGTTCAAATTTTTATTTATAGTCTGGGGCTGTAGTGAGTTATATATTTTTTTCATACATTTTCTCGAATATACTTCTTCTATTCCTTCTACCCCATTTACATAAATATATCTCCCACACAATTACCAAACATCCCCATAAACACAACCCATAATGAGTGCAAGCCAATTAAGTTCCTTTCGGCAATTCTCGTCGTTGTTATTGTTGCTGCTGCTGTTGTTACTGTCGAAGCATATGTAAGTGTTGACTTAATGAAGTACGTGCTAGGCAAAAGAAATTAAATACCAATTGTTGGGGGATCTTAAATAAAACCGACAAAGTAGCAATAACAGAAGTCAACGACAGAACAACACCATCGGCAGCAACAGCAGCAATAGCATCAACATTAACATCAGGACATAGTCAATTTGT
The DNA here is from genome assembly GCF_032173495.1 of Musca vetustissima. NCBI lineage: Eukaryota > Metazoa > Arthropoda > Insecta > Diptera > Muscidae > Musca > Musca vetustissima. Next base: position 6,655 of record NW_026884142.1, read on the forward strand.
AATTTTAGGCACGACCAAATTCGTGAAAAATATATACAGGACCAAACAATTGAGACTAAATTGCAGTTTTCGGAAGGCTTTCCCAAGAAGTGAGAGAGAGAATGTTAATGAATGGGAAGATTTGTTGGGTGTTGTTGTTGTTGGCAAAAATAAATTATTTCAATGGTGTCCTGAGACCAATATATGTGTTGTATGTATTTAATTAATGTTGGTTTTATTTTGTAACTAGAGTGATAAGTGGGCGAGAGGGTTTGGGGGCAATATATATTAAAATTATATATTATATATATTATAAATATAATATTAAAAATTATAAATAATAATAATATTAAATATAATTTTCCAGAGACAAGGAATTTTACAGATGACCTACAATTAATATCCTGAGAAGAATATCTAAAGTTAGTGTAGAATAACAAAAGAACACTTTATGGAGGACCACGGGTCTATATAAATTTATGAGGGATCTATAAAGACTTCTTTCACATTACCTATATAGACTCCTACTAGTCTATAAAGATTTTTTTTTTGAACAAAGAAGAGGCCTTTCATTGAGTCATAGAGAAAAATGTTTATTTTTTAAATTCTGGCCAGTCTTTTTTTATTTTTTAACATCGAGGCAACTTTTACACTAAAAAATATTCTTTAAATCCATCACCAAATTTTGTCATGTGGTAGCCTTGAAAAAATTTTTAAACAATCCACGTCTTATATAATTAAAAAACTACCACTATGGTGTTCAAATAACATGGAAAAAAGGGTCAGTAGTCAGAGCGATAAGGCGTAGTGGTGTCCTTATAATCGAGCTTAAGAGTAAGGTATATTTAGAGGAGTTTTTAAGGCTAGTTGAGAAGCCAGAGAATGTCTATGAGAGAGCCAAAGAGACAGTGAGCATTTTCAAAAGAGTTTTAAATATTTTGATGATCATAACCGCATTTTCCAATCGATATAGCTGTAATTTTCCATTACAAAGAGCTAAATCAGAGGGTTGAAGACCTCCTCAATTATAGACGATCTGATAAGGGAGCATTATTATCATACATCTGGTTGATGTTTTGCCATAGTCTCCATAAAATGTTGTTTTGAGTTTTGTAAGTTCAAGGTCTATAAAAAAAAACTTCTTTCGAAAATTATATCCGCATCTTTCTTCAGAAAATTTTTCCGAACTGTATGAGGGCATTTTGTCGATGTTGCCATAATTTAAATATTTTTTTAAGATAAATTAAAGAGTGGATTTCTTGAAAATATTATTTTGGTTACGAACTGAGGCATACAATTTTTAATAAATATTTTTTTACGACACACTACGGTCTGGATTTTTGTCTCAGGCGTGGATTTTTGAGTTTTCATACCCTTCACCACACTGTGGTACAGGGTATTATGTCTTTGTGCATATGTTTGTAACAGTCAAAAGGAAAGAGATAGATCGATAGTTCCTTTTGAGAATATGCATAGAATCACTTTTTAAGTCGATTTATGCGTGTCCGTACATCTGTCCGTCTGTTGGCGTTATATTGTAAACAAAGTGCAGGTCACATATATAATACGACTTGGATGACATTTGGTACAGCTCATTTGTTTGGCCCAAGGACGAACCCTATTGAAATTGGGAAAAATCGGTTCAGATTTAGATATAGCTCCCATATATATTTTCGTCCGATTTAATGTAAATGGTGCACCAAAGTTCCTATATATCTCTCGATTTGCACGAAATTTGGCATAACGTACTGAATTGAGGCTAGCGTAATGTCTGCCAACATTCGTGAACATCGGTTCAGATTTAGATATAGCGCTTATATATATTTTCGTCCAATTTAATGTAAATGGTGCACAAAACTCCCTACATACCTTTCGATTCGCACGAAATTTGGCATAACGTACTTGATTTTACATTGATTTGCACGAAATATGACATAGGGTACTAATTTGAAACTAGAATTATGTGTGTTTAGTTTCGTGAATATCGGTTCCGATTTAGATATAGCTCGACATATATATATATATATATATTATACCCTCCACCAAAGTATGGAGGGTATATTAGTTTTGTTTTTCCGTTTGTAACGCAGCGAAATAATAATTTCCGACCCTACGAAGTATATATATTCTTGATCAGCGTAAAATTCTATGACGACCTAAGCATGTCCGTCCGTCTGTTGTAATCAATCTAGCGTCTAAACGAATTGGGATAGAATGCCAAAATTTTGCATAGATTCATCTTTTGTCTGCAGGCAGGTCAAGTTCGAAGATGGGATATATCGGTCCACGTTTAGGCATAGCTCCCATATAAGGGGTACCCCCAAATTTTCAGTATTTTGAGGTTCCTGAGCGCGTTTTCAACCGAATTCGCTGAAATTTGGTAAAATGGTTATTTTTGGATACCAAATTTCTCCACTAAAAATTATAAATATAGGTCCACATTTTCTGGTAGCCCCCATATAACGGTACCTCCCAATTTTTAGTTTTGGGGGGGGGGGGGGTTGGTTTGACCGGATTTTTTCACCGAATTGGCTGTGACTTAGTACTTTGAGCTCTTATTGGTTAACAAATCTCTCCACAAAAAATTATAAATAAAAGTCAATTTTTTCGGATAGCCCTCATAAAGGGTACCCGCCAATTATCGGTATTTGGGTTTTTTGAGCCCGTTTTTCAACCGAACACGCTGGTACTTTGAGTTCTTATTGCGTAGCAAATCTCTCCACTAAAAATTATAAATATAGCTCCATTTTTTTCGGGTAGCCCCCATATAAGGGTACCTTCCAATTTTCGGTATTTTGGGGTTCTTGTCGTATATGGTAACAAACCTCCCTCCCAAAAGTTATTTATATTCACCCTCCTTTAGAGGTAGTCCCCTTATAACCCCCTCTTTATACCCTTCACCACTCTGTGGTACAGGGTATAATGTCTTTGTGCATATGTTTGTAACAGGCAAAAGGAATCGAGATAGACCCATGGCTCCTTTTGAGAATATGGATAGAATCATTTTCTAAGTCGATTTATGCATGTCCGTCCGTCCGTCCGTCCGTCTGTCCACGTTAAATTGTAAACCAAGTACAGGTAGCATTTATAATCCGAATTGGATGAAATTTGGCATAGGTCACTTTTTTTGCCCTAGGACGAACCCTATCAAAATTGGGAAAAATCGGTTCAGATTTAGATATAGCTCCCATATATATTTTCGTCCGATTTAATGTAAATGGTGCACCAATGTCCCTATATATCTTTTGACTTGCACTAAAATCGGTTCAGATTTAGATATAGCTTTGTACGAAATTTAGCACAGCGTAATGAATTAGTTAAAAAATGATGTGTGTTAAGTTTCCTGAAATCGGTTCAGATTTAGATATTTCTTCTATATCTGACCAAATTAAAAGTTTAGTATTGGTTGCAGAATGACATGTTTATGGATCCAATTTCATTTTACTGGTCCTTTAAAAATATGACGTCTGTTAGGAGTCATCTGTTGAATATAACCAAAGTGGTGAAGGGTATCACATAGTCGGCCCGTTCGACTTTACTACTTTCATTACTGGTTTTATTTGAATTCATGACAGACAATATTCAGACCCATAATAAATTTATTGGAGATTTTTTAGAACGTAGCTCTTGTTGAGTTTTTTTTTTTTTTTGGAATTATAATTTGTTTTCTTACATTAATTTTTTAAGGTCGTCCTTACGATTTTAAATGTCAAATCGTTTTTCTTAAAGTCTGAAACATTTTATGGCGATTCATAACGCATTCAACAGAATTCCCCAATATATCCAAACGTATCTGGATGATTGATAAAGGAGAACCTTTAACTATTGTTGTTGTTGTTGCAGTTGTTTTCTCGATTTGTTGAACATGTAAATGTACAACACGTCGTTGTTAGAGTTTTCAATTCCAAAAAAAGTGAGCAGCAACTCAACACAAAAGACAAACAAAACCAAGCCAGCACCCATGAAAAACTCCCACAATAAAAACAGACCAACAATTTTTCCTTTTCCAACCAACCAAACAAACAAAACAAAAAAAAAACATGTTTTCAATCTACAAATGTGAAAATAACAAAGTTAGTCTAGAAACAAAAAGAGGAGAACATAAAAAAAAACCAACCCGCCAACACAAACTTTTAATGGAAAACGCAATAATCTACAAAAACGCCCTCTGTCCCGACTAGAACACCCATACAGGCACACACAAATTATTGTGAGTGGGAAATACACCACACACACACAGTTTGCTGCGTTCTTATTTTTCCCACCAGCAATAGAAATATGAAGAGCTAGGACTCCCACAAAGCATTGCTAGTCTGGAGGCCAGAAATTTAATAGGTATGATAGATAGAGGTGAGATATCCCTGTATCTGTGTATATTGGAGATGCCATGCCAATGGCGGTCACGTATTTCTCCCTCTGTTAGGTTGTTAGAAAAAAAACAACCCACAACTATTCACAAAGTGAACCGCACACATATTCTCCCACAAAACAATAACCACGACAAAATCCATCAAGGGAATTGGAATTATTAACTAAAATACAAAAACTAAAAAAAACCTGGAAACCCCTTAAAACTTTTTTTTTTCAAAATCCCTACAAAAAAATCGCCCTCAAGATGTATGCACGAAATAACCGAACCGAATGACAGAAGAACAACTTTGTGATAGCTGGACGTTTTACTTACCGTTGAACCCATTTAAACGAGGGCATTGGATTGCCAT
>NW_026884143.1:0-11356 GCF_032173495.1 Musca vetustissima
CAATTCCAATGATGTAATGTCTCTAAGTTGTGATTTATCTAAGTTTTGTGGTGGTAGATTTGAAGGTAACGTTTGTAAAACTGGAGCCCATACCTCCAATTTGAAACTAGGGTCGAATTTGGATCTCATTGTGAATAGGCATGATTTTGTTGAAGTTTCAGACACAAATTGACTAAGTCCCGTTACATGAATCAAGTTACTTCGAGTTGGCAGTTTCAAAAGGTTCTTCATTTTTTCCGAAATAAATGTTGACTGTGATCTAGAGTCAATGAGTGCTCTGGCATCGTAGAGTTGTCCTTTAGCTTCGATTTGTACTATTGCTGTAAAAAGTAAAGTTCCTCCAGATTGTTGTGTATCTACATGGGTATCCTGAAGGGTCAAGGTAGTGACAGTAGTTGGTTCTTCATTTGTTGTGGACTGTATTTGATTTGTAAGAGTGGCAGCACTGTTACTAGGTTGTGCCTCCACTCGAGCCAGGTATGTGTTTGTTGATTGGGTTTCCGTTCCCTTGTGTAACAAAGTGTGGGGTCTCATTGTACAAGTTCGACAACCAAAGCGACTTTTGCAGTCCCTTACTCCATGATTGGATGACAAACAGTTGTAGCATAGGTGTGAAGTTTTCACCAAGTGAATTCTATCATTCACATTCCATCTCAAAAACTCATTGCAATCTCTTATGAAGTGATTGGCTTTACAAGGGTCTCCAACGTTTGAATGCAGCTGTTCACAGTGCGCTGCAGCTTCTGTATAGTCTGACTTGAATCAGTTGAGACTTTTGGTAAGTTAAAAAGAGTCTTGATTAATTCATTGACTTGCATCCTTTTATTCTCATAGCGATCAATGAGATTTTTCAATGCTAAGTCAAATCCATCGTTGGTGAGTGGAACGTTACTAATGATCTCTCTTGCCTCTCCAGAAGTTTTCTGTGTCAGATGGAATAATTTTTCAACCTTGCTTAATTTTGAATTTCTGATGTAAATGGAAAATAAATCCCTAAAAGTGGGCCATTCACTGTAACCTCCTTTGAATATGTCTGTGTCGCATGGTGGCAGACGGGATACTGGCGTAAAATCCATCTCCTTTCCTTGGTGTGACCTCTCTGACTCCCTTTTTGTTTTTTTCCAACGTTTGGTTATCCAGTGCTGTTTGGATCTGCAAATTTATTGCGCTCAGTGCCTTCTTGTTTTTCTTGTCGATGGGTTTCACATCATTGTCCGGAGTATGGTCTCGGCAATCCACGTAAGCCCTCTTAACATGGGACCAGGAGTTTAATTCCATCCGAGTAGTTTCCAGGGTGTGTATGGTATCATCCGGGTTCGTAATAGAAAATATAGAAATATATAGAAATATTGTCCATTTTAAAGTTTGGGTTTGAGTCTTTTAAAAAAATGTTTTGATTTATGTCAAAAATGAGAAAGTAGACCAACGAAAAGGACTAAATTCGTAGAGAAGTTAAAATTTTAGTTAAATTTTGACTTGCAAAATTTCGAAAATTGCTTCCTTAGGATCTTTGGTGAGAATTAGCTGTGACAATAACGTATAACAAAAATCCAAAAAATTCCGAATGTCGCTGTTAAAAGGTGATCAATTTCGAGGTAATAATTGGAGTCAAGCGAACAGATAAACTTTCCGATAAAAAATAGGAGTCTAGATCCTAATTTTTCCCAAAGAAGACAAACAAAAGATTTACCAGCAAAATATTTCAGCGAAAAAATGCTAGAAACTATTTTGGGTCACAAAAATTATTTTTTTTTGAGAACTTCAAGGCTACAGAGGCCTTGACAGATGCAAAAAAATATTTAAAATTGCTGCAAAGGAAGAATTATTGTGAGTTACATGAGTAGGACATCAGTTCGATGACCTGGTTATAAAAATGTTCAACGGAAATAAAAAATTATGTGTATGATGTCTGTCCACCAGACTCGTTTTCCCAAAATGTCGTATTCAAAAATAATTTCAAAATTGTTGGCTTCTGGTTCAGCTCATGTGTGCGTCTGTCCACCAGACCTGTTTTTCCACAATTTTGTATGAATATTAAGTTACAAGGTCTTGGGTTAGGAATATCCGCTTGGGAGTATGTGTGTCTGTCCACCAGACTGTTTGTGTAAAATTTTGAGGTTAAAAATGGTTGGGTATGTCTGTCCGCCAGACTTGGTTAACAAAGCTTTCCAGAAGTTGGGGGTTATATAATTTGGTTTATTTAAAAGTTTGAGGTTATGGAATGGTTGTGTATGTCTGCCCACCAGACTTGGTTAACGAAGCTTTCCAAAAGGTGGGGTTATATAATTTGGTTTAATTAAAATGTTCAGGTTATGGAATGGTTGTGTATGTCTGTCCACCAGACGCTGCTTATGTACTTCGTGGCGTGGAAGTGACCACGTATTTCCAAAAAGGTTTTTTTTAATGGGTCAATATGGCGACGAACCGGGTTTATGTATATATGTATGCGTAAGGGTAGGTATATGTGTAAGTATATATGTATGCTCAGCAGATTCATATACTTCCACGAAAAAATATGGCGCTTATATACAGCCACAATTCCAATATGGTATATAGAAGCCGCTAATTTTTCTATATACGATTTTTTTCGCAACGGTATGTCTACAACCAACGGGTCTTTGTTGTTGTCTTGGTGGCGACTTGCAGCCCAAAGATCGTGCGAATTGTTGTTTTTAATCTAATGTACGACTTAAGTATACGGGTCAGTACAAATATTAAGAATCTGTCTGTGCCTTTTTTAACCCTTCGTGTCGCAAAAAGAAAAACCTTTAAACGGGTACTCACTTTTAATGGGTTTGGGTCTGGGTATGTTGTCTCCCCTGTTGTTGTGCTGTCTTGGTGCTGGGGGTCCTGTGTCCGTCCGCCTTTGTTGCTGGTGTTTTGTAAAGCTTGTGATGTTTAATTGTTGTTCCTCCTTGTTTTTCACTTGCTTTTTGTTAATTTAACTTTTTTGTTTTTATTAATTTAAAAAACGCACTTTTATTTTTTTATCCGGCTTCGGTGGACCACAATGTTTTTCACTTTACCTTTTTCTTTAGCCTTGCATTTTATTTAAAACTTTATAGTTCTTTGTTTCGTGGTATTCAGATTTTATTTCAGATTATTCTAACTTTTGGTTTTATGTTGGTTTTAACCTTAGAATATTTTTACAAATGTGCAATTGTAGTTTACTTTTTAATTTTAGGTTTATTTCAGGGTTAGGTTAAATTCACAATAGGCTAGGTAGATAGGTAATTTTATTAGTGGGTATTTTTAAGGCAATCTTAGGTTTTAGGTTGACTGTAGTGCAATATTATAATAGTGCAATATTAGGTTAAGATTAGGATATGTTTTAGGATAAGTTTTATACAATTAGGATAAGTTTTATGCACTTAGGATAAGTTTTACACAATTAGGATAAGTTTTATGCACTTAGGATAATCTTTATGCAATTTTTTAGGTTAAGTTTTAATTCATTTAGGTATAATAGATGAAAGATTTTAGTTATATATGTTGAAAATTTTATGTAGTAGTAGGTTTGATAATTTTGTACACTTTTTCTTCAGTTCTTTAATTTTTGTTTTTATGTATTTTTATAAGCAGGTTTTATCTTAATTTTTATGGTTTAAATTGTTCACTTATATTATGTTGAGTTTTTTCTTTCCTTATGTATGTTGTGTGTTGAAGTTATTGGGTTTTTTTCTTTTCTTTAATTTTTGCACTATCACTGGGGGGCATCAACCGGCGCGTTCTTACTTTTCTCGAAAACTGACCTACGACGCCAAAATCAATCCAACAGCAAGCCATGTATTCAGTGATGCTGTTGGAAATGTGTATGTTGCTGAATGGAATTAACCGTTAGCGCATATATGTATTAGTGCATATATGGCCAATGTTAACTTCAACGCCTGTCGTCGCCACTTTTGACGACGTCAAAGAAATATGATTAAGCTGCCTAAACACGCAGCAAAATTAGAATGTTTTATGGACAGGTAGCCCTACACGTATACCACTTTTATATCTAAAAAATCGATATATACAGTGGTGGCCACGTAATTAATGAAACTATGGTAAAATTTTTTGGATTTTTTTATTTCAAAACACTTAAGGGCTAAGCAGAATGCTCGCGTTGAGCCATCCGTTGCGTTATGTGTTATCGAAAATACAACAACCACAAGGAAACGATAACACAAACGCTCGAAGTTGATGTGCGCTGCGCTTCGGAGTTAAATATATTTCAACTTTTTGCGTGCGTTAACGCGATAACAAAAAACGCTCAACGCGAGCATTCTGCTTAGCCCTTTAGATATACTGCACTTCAGATGTTTAGTGTGAAAATAGAAAATGATTGCATGACTTGCGTGCGTTAACGCGATAACAAAAAACGTTCAACGCGAGCATTCTGCTTAGCCCTTTAGATATACTGCACTTCAGATGTTTAGTGTGAAAATAGAAAATGATTGCATGACTTTTTTTCCATAAATAACGGTTTTAATGAAAAACCATCGACTTGAAGTAGCTAATTAAAAATTATTTTATTGGTTAATACCCTTATATGAGAGGGGTACTGTTATATGGGGTCTATCAGAAAAAGTGGACCTATATTTATAATTTTTAGTGGAGGGATTTAGTACCCGATAAGAACCGAATGTACGAAATTTCAGCGTATTCGGTTAAAACCGCGATCAAGAACCCAGAATTACCGAGAATTGGGGGGTACCCTTATATGGGAGCTATGCCTAAACGTGTCCATCTCAAACTTTACCTACCTGCAGACAAAGGACGACCCTATGAAAATTTTGGCGATCTATCTCAATTCGTTTAGACTTTAGAGTGATTATATCAGACGGACATACTTAGATCGTCATAGAATTTTACGCTGATCAAGAATATATGGGAAATTACAAAAATCTTTCAAATTCCATGAAACTGAGGTTTGCAAGCTTATAAATCGCGAAATATGATCATATTCCATATAATTTAAATGCATTTCTATAAAATCAAGTGTTGTAGTAAAAATCTTAAAATATTGATAATAATAAATAAGTTGGGTGGAAGCTGTGATTGTGGTAATGTAAAAAATGGGTGAAAATGTGTTGAAGCCTACGAGTTTTTTGTGTTCCTTCCTGATTTTTGGCTAAACTACACAACGCACGCACATGTGATCAGTGACTAAGTTGCAGAATACCCTATGGACAATATGGTTCTAATGTATGATTTTTCGATATAATCACGGCATCCACGCAAAACGGATGCTGACATTTTGAAGCCGGATTTTCGGTGTGTTTTGAATTTTTCAGGACGCGCATCTAGATAATGGGCTAAATTGATTATAGGATTGTAGAACTCGTGATTTTGCTTCGTCTAGTGTATATCTCATGAATGTGCCCACCGTAGCTTCTTTGCAATTGGATTCCAAAGACGAAAATTTGGTGCATATATTTTTATAAAAAACCTATTTTTTGAGTCTAAATTTTAGAAGGTCCACTTAACCCCGCGTGATTTTAGTTTTTTACGTGCCGAATCTAATGAGCCCGGCCATGTTCAATTCCGCCCAATAAAACGGCGGATATAGGTACCTTGAATGTGGGAAAAACTGCAAAAAATTATTTTGACTAATTCGCGTATATAACCTCGTTTTTCTTCGAATTGATTTTACCTACATTCATTCTTGTATTACCATATTCGCGAATCGGTGTGAAAATAGGCCAAAAATACATCGATACGCGAATAATATGGGTATTTAATTCAAAATTGATTGTGGTGGCACATCCGCGGTTCTTAACCAATCCTTTTAAAATTGGTGTACTTTTATGTATTTTCATAGGAGATTACTGAAATCTGATGCGCATAAAAATCTTATGCACGTTGCGTAATTTTTAGCCATTTTACGGTTTTTGCATAGTAAAGTGCATCGAGCGGCACACTTTGGCCGCTGAGTGAAATATCGAAAAATTCATAATTATTGGAAGAGATGGATTCAGTTTATACGAAAAACGCATATTGATAATTTTTATGTATTGTAAGTGCAATGTATTTAGTCATTTTTAACGTCGAAACTCTTATCAGATAAATCTACCGATATTTAATAATCATCTAAAAGAATTTGAAGAAGAAAGCGTCGTATATTTTAGAAGATTAAGGCAAAACCATATTCGCTTTACCATACTAAACCAGTAAGGAAAGTAGTAAAGTCGGACTGGGCCGACTATATGATACCCTCCACCACTTTGGGTATATTCAACAGATGTATCCTAAGATGTATCCTATCGATGCACCAATTCCATAAAACCGGACGAAAGTATATATGGGAGCTACATTTAAATCTGAACCGATTTTCACGAAATTTAGCTCACGTCATTCTAAACTTAATTCAGTACGCTATGACACATTTCGTGCAAATGGAATGATTTTCAAAGACTTTGGTGCACCATTTACCTAAAATCGGGCGACTATATATATATATATATATATATATGGGAGCTTTATATACATGAATATAATATATTTATATTTACCAAATATATTTATATTTCATGAAACTTGGCACGCATTATTATAGACGCAATTCAGCACGCTATGCCAAATTTCGTGCAAAGATATAAAGGGTCTTAAAAGCACCAATTACCTTAAATCGGATGAAAATATATGTGGAATCTATATCCAAATTTGAACCGATTTCAACGAAACTTTTCACAGGTTGGGTTATACTAATTTCAGTACGTTTTTTTCTTTCAATCATACATTGCTTGGTGTGTCAATTACTTAAAATCAATCGATCTATGCAATATTAGAACTTTGGTACATTATTTACATTAAATCTGACGGAAATATATATATATATATATATCTTAGTCTGAACCGATTTTCACGAAACTCAGCACAAATCATTCCAGGAAACTTGGCATAAAGCACTCTAGGCTCTATTAAGTACGTTATGCCAAATTTCGTGCAAATCGAAATATATATAGGGACTTTGGTGCATCACTTACATGAAATCGGACGCAACTATATATTGGAGCTATATCTAAATCTGGACCGATTTTCACGAAACTTGGCAGACATCACTCTAAGCTCAATTCAGTACGTTATGCCAACTTTCTTGCCAATCGAAAGATATATAGGGACTTTGGTGCACCATTTACATAAAATCGGACGAAAATATATATGGGAGCTATATCTAAATCTGGACCGATTTTCGAGAAACTTGGCAGACATCATTCTAGGCTTAATTCATTACGCTGTGCCAAATTTCGTGCAAATCGAACGACATATAGGGACTTTGGTGCACAATTTACCTTAAATCGGAAGAAAATATATATGGGAGCTATATCTAAATCTGAACCAATTTTTCTCAATTTCAATAGGGTTCGTCCCTGGGCTAAATAAGTGAACTGTGCCAAATTTCATCCAAATCGGATCATAAATGCGACCTGTACATTGTTCACAAAAATACATGGACGGACGGACGGACAGACGGACATGCGTAAATCGACTCAGAAAGTGATTCTATGCATATTCTCAAAAGTAACTATGAGTCTATCTCCATTCCTTTTGCCTGTTACAAACATATGCACAAAGACATAATACCCTGTACCACAGTGTGGTGAAGGGTATATATATATATATATATATATATGGGAGCTTTATATACATCTGAACCGATTTTCATGAAACTTGGCACGCATTATTATAGACGCAATTCAGCACGCTATGCCAAATTTCGTGCAAAGATATAAAGGGTCTTAAAAGCACCAATTACCTTAAATCGGATGAAAATATATGTGGAATCTATATCCAAATTTGAACCGATTGGGAAAAACTTTTCACAGGTTGGGTTATACTAATTTAGTACGTTTTTTTTTCAATCATACATTGCTTGGTGTGTCAATACTTAAAATCAATCGATCTATGCAATATTAGAACTTTGGTACATTATTTACATTAAATCTGACGGAATATATAAATATATATATATATATATCTTAGTCTGAACCGATTTTCAAAAACTCAGCACAAATCATTCCAGGAAACTTGGCATAAAGCACTCTAGGCTCTTTAATACATTATGCCAAATTTCGTGCAAATCGAAATATATATAGGGACTTTGGTGCATCACTTACATAAAATCGGACGCAACTATATATTGGAGCTATATCTAAATCTGGACCGATTTTCACGAAACTTGGCAGACATCACTCTAAGCTCAATTCAGTACGTTATGCCAACTTTCTTGCCAATCGAAAGATATATAGGGACTTTGGTGCACCATTTACATAAAATCGGACGAAAATATATATGGGAGCTATGTCTAAATCTGGACCGATTTTCGAGAAACTTGGCAGACATTATTCTAGGCTTAATTCATTACGCTGTGCCAAATTTCGTGCAAATCGAACGACATATAGGGACTTTGGTGCACAATTTACCTTAAATCGGACGAAAATATATATGGGAGCTATATCTAAATCTGAACCGATTTTTCTCAATTTCAATAGGGTTCGTCCCTGGGCTAAATAAGTGAACTGTGCCAAATTTCATCTAATACCTGTAAGTAACTATGAGTCTATCTCCATTCCTTTTGCCTGTTACAAACATATGCACAAAGACATAATACCCTGTACCACAGTGTGGTGAAGGGTATAAAAATCGAAAATTCAAATAAACGTCTGTCCTAATTAAAAAAAATCATTTATTTTATTTTCAGATATCTTCATGCTTCTATTTGATTTTTTGCAAAGCCAGTAATGTGTTTAACCATTTGTGAAGAAATTCGAGAAATACAACAAATAGGAATTCATTTACTTTATATTTATTTATATTTGAAATACAAGATTTAACACCGCTATAACTTTTGTGCGCAGCATCCGAATTCGTGAACGCGAACAGATTTCGAATTTGCTTTCCCGCAAAATTTGATGAAACATCTTTACTGGGGTACGCTGACCTAGAAACAATAACAAAATTCGCAATGAAGTAGAATGATAATTTGGTAATAAAATCTAAGGATGTTTCTGAAGATGTCAGGAGAAATAGATTAAAATCGGGTATAATTGTTGTTGTACAGGACTGGCGATGACTCCTTAAATTATAATAATGTGTATGTGTTACAACAACTTAATTGATGTGGTAAAATGGGAAAGTCATTGACACCAAAGGACTTTTTGATTTTTGTTATGCGTGTAACGAAGAACTCATGTGTTTTCTTAGATTATGGCCATTGTGCAGAAATAGGACGTGTCCGACTATATGGTACACATTTTAATTTCAATAGGTCAGACTAAGAGTTGCTGGTGTACCATTTATGAAAATCGAGCCAAATTATGTGAATTTGAGCCAAATTCAACAAAACACATTACACATTCTAATCCGAATTTAATTCGTTGTAAAAATTCCATTGCAATCCGAAAAACGTTGAGTATTTGGTGAGCCATTTAGATCGAATATTTACTTTTGCTTTAATTTTGGCTATTTTGTGCACCATTTGTGGGAGCTATATAGAAATATAAAATAAATTTTGTGAAAAACAATGAACCTAGCACTATAAATCTATGTGTATTTTAATTGCGGTGAATCTTTGAGGAATGAATTATGGATAGTCAGTGTATAAGTTAGATATATTGATCTTCAACTTCCCGAGCTCAGTCAATCACGTTTGCTGGTTGACACAACAGGCATCTACTCAGCAAGTTCCCTCAGCGGAGACCGCAGAGTTTGGATGCCACCGGGCGGTTGTTGCTGGTTTTTCTCACCTTGGTACATGAGAGATTCTTGCTCTCATTGGAAGTAGTTTAGTAGTAGTATACGACAACGATCCTCACCGATCACCGCGATCCTCTGCGATTGCACTGAGCCCCAGCGTTCACTTGTCGTTTAGATTTCACACCCCCATACAAACATTTGGTCGTATCGAGCCGGATTAGGAAAATTACTGAGAGCTAATTGCAGTTTTTTCTTTTTACAAAGGAATCATCTCATCACCAAACACGCATCCCACTCATACACTGATAGAAAAATGGCACTTCAAATTTAAGCCGAATACACTCAGTTTTTACTAAAATCGTACTTAAAAAATTAAGAAAAATTCGTACTTAGTTATTCTTAAAATAAGTACAAATTTGGATAGTTTTATAAATTCAAGTACGGAAATTATTGGAATAAGGTATAATTTCTTGACTTACGTAAAAATTCTCATATTAAGTTAAGATTTGTATTTAATTCAAGAAAAAAATTCTAATAATGAAAAGTAAGTCATATATAACTTGAATTAAAAAGGAAATTTTTAAAACAAACATTGAGAGAAAAAATATGAGCACATAACAAATTTACTCTCTCAAATACTAATGAAAAGTAAGCGGAATATCACTTGAAATAAGAAGAACATTCTTATAACAAGCCTTGAGAGAGGAAAATGATAGAATACAAAAACTCTCTCGGCTGCATTTTTTCTTAGTTGCGTTTGTTCATTTCTAGCTTTGATACAGAACATTGTGGAAAAGCAGTATTAGTTCGATTTGCGCGTGCCAGTAGACGGTTGGTAGAATTGATTGTTTTTCTGTGTGCCAAAAAATGAGTGAAAGTGTTTTTTCAACTGTGAAAGAGACTTGGTATACACATATTACCATGCAACAAAAGCGCGATCTTCAAAACGATAAGATAAGCGCAAAATTTCTTAGATCAAGAATATACTTCTTGCATTTCTAACGCGCATATATTTTAAGTATTACAAATTCTTAACGTAAGTGCAACACACTTAATCTAAGTGGAGAGAGCTAGTTGAAAGCAAACCAAAATGTCTCTGTTATTCTGTTGCATTGTGTATTTTTTGGAAGGAGAGAGAGTGTTGAAGCAAATCCAAATAGTATGCTCTATTCCGTTCTCATTGAATTTATTCGTATTCCTGGTCGTCGCTAACTATGTTTTTCAGTTTTGAGTTGTGAAATACCGTTAGTCATGTAGAGTTTTTTTTGTGTATTCATTATTTGTGTGTTATGTAGCAAAATGCATTGATAGTTCTAAAGAATTTTGTTGATATCGTTATTTGTCGTTGCGCTTTACATTAGTTGTGTTTTATATAATTCTTCAATTACAATAATTCCATATTATCTTTATGGTTTAACATTAACTTTATATCCTTATTTATTTAGCTGCTCAAGTGCGGTATAGAAGTTTGCAATACATGCAAACAGAAGATATAAAAGAAGCAATACCTCCTCTTGGTCTTCGAATAGAATTTCGAGAAAAACAATTTAATAGCAGGTAATATAATGTAATGAATATACGATTTGGCTAATAAAATTGATTTTTCAATATTATTTTATAGTTTGGTATCGATGACGAAACAATTTCTGTGCAATCCAAAGTCGACAATTGGTTG
>NW_026884144.1:0-11113 GCF_032173495.1 Musca vetustissima
TTAACGCACATCGTTCTAGGCTTAATCCAGTACGCTATGCCAAATTTTGTGCAAAGCGAAGGATATGTAGGGACTTTGGTGCACTATTTACCTAAAATCGGACGAAAATATATATGGTAGCTATATCTAACCGATTTTTCCCAATTTCAATAGGGTTTGTCCTTGGGCCAAATAAGTGAGCTATGCCAACCTTCATCCAAATCGGATCACAAATGCGACCTGTACTTTGTTAACCAAAATACATGGACGGACGGGTGGACAGACGGGCATACATGAATAAATCGACTTAGAAAGTGATTCTATGCATATTCTATCTCGTTTCTTTTTGCCTGTTACAATCATATGCACAAAGACATAATTCCCTGTGCCACAGTGTGGTGAAGGGTATAAAAAAGAAAATGGTGGTCCACATTACCCGAAATCTTCTTCTACTAAATCTTCCTATAATTTTATTCTAATCAATAATATACAAACTTGCCAATGGGTAGACAAATTTAATATACACTCCCTCTCATGGTATAAGTTATAGAACGACAGCTACAACTGTACTTCATATTTCAAGTTGATGTAACGCTAGCATGGTTATTATAAAAATTTAATTGCAATTCACCATTTCCCTAAAAAATCTGTTGACATTCTTCCATATAAAACTTTTTAATTGAAAGGGGGATTAACAATGTACTGTGTGAATTTTTTTGGTATTCTCTTTTAAATTTCAATATTTTCTCCCCTCAGTTTTTGGTACTTGTTTTCAGACTGTAGTGTCCAAAAACAGAATTATCTTTTTTTTTTGCATCTGTATTTCGCTTTTGATTTTTATTCCCTTAACATCGTATCACTGAATTGTAAATAGCCCATTCAGCCTAAAACTTAACACGGACTCTTCGTCGTTGTTTCTAAAACCCCACTTCAATTCCATCATTGACACACTCGTCCATTCCAAGCAGACTCAAACACACACAGAGAGAGAAAAATGTAAATTTATCAACTGGCATGCAGTCGTCCAAACAACAACCCTACCGGAAATAGACTTTGATAAAGCAGAGATGAGGCTGATGTTGGCCACTAAGGGTTTATGATGATGACTACGATGACGACGACAACGACAGCGATGATGATTCGCATAAAAGTCAACAACAACAGCATCAGTGTATGGTCGAAAAAAGACAAAGTTTGATGGACAAAACTCAATATGTGCCATACCGGAGTAATTTACACATGTGACCAGTAGATACGAAAATACATGGACAAACACATACACCATACACCCACCTATCCAAATATCCTTTCACTTAATGGCCGTAGAAATGGAAGTGTATGGGTGTATGTGTATTACACGAAATTGTGTCTCTACACGAAAATTCAATTAGCAGTTTTATTTGTTAATAGGCGTTGGAGGTAACAAGTTTCCAGCTTTCAAGCAAAGGGACATCATCGCCATCATCATCAACACGAGCAGCAGCAGATTCATCAATGGAAAGAAATGAAAGCCGAAGTCAAAGAATTATTTTCAATTTAAGTTTCTAGACATGTTGTTGCTTTTTCTGATACATATTGACAAAATTCGCATCAACGATGATAACGATGATTTCTGGTAATTGTTGTTGCAGTGTGAAAATATCCTTCCTACCTATCGAGCTTTTACTGCCCAAATGAGAACAAAGAACCAAAAAATCGATTGGCCATTCCTTTGGGTGACCAAACAAAAACCTTTTTTCGTTTGTTCAGTGAGTGTGTGTAAGTGAGTGAGTGAGTGAGAGGTTCAGTGCTAAGGTGACAAATTACCTTTCTGTCTGACTCATGTCTATCTTCATTGTATTAACCTGTGATTGAATAATCGTCACTTTTCGGCCAGTGACGTTAACAGGGACACTCTTTTGTTTGTGTAGATGATGGATGTTTAATTGCCCATATAAACGAAGACTTAATGAAATTTGTCTGCTAAAAATCAGATAAGAAGGGTAAAATATTCAAATGATTTACATTTTTGTGCGAAAGTGAAAGTTTTCTTTTTTACAAGTGGATATTTATTAAAATCTTTGATAAAAATGTTAATTAAAATCTATTTTATGACTATGTAATAAACTAGAATTTGGGTGTATAATGTATATTGAGCTGTTAATTAAATTTACCCTTCACCACTATGGGTATATTAAACAGGACTATTAACATGAAAGTGAATGAATTAAAAAATATGATATTTTTTTAAATGTGAATCGACTGAGTCGACCTCAAACACATATCAATAGGTCATCCGTTGGGCTATGTCTGTACTTCTAGAAAACGCAACTACGTAATTCTATTCTCAATTTTGTACGTTGTTTACAATTTGATGTCAATCTGACTAACATGAAGAGTTTGATGTCCAATTTACTTAAACTCAGGCGAACATATATATGGAAGTTATATCCAAATATGAACTGATTTCAACGAAACTTGTCACAGGTTAGGTTATACTAATTTTAGTACGTTTTGTTCCTATCAGACATAATTTGGATCCTTGGTGCGTCAATTACTTAAAACCAATCTATAATATAAGGGAGCTATATTTGAATCTGGACCGATTGGGCAGACTTCTCCAAGCTCAATTCAGTACGTTATGTCAAATTTCGTGCTAATCGAAATATATATAAGGACTTTGGTGCACCATTTACATGAAATCGGACGAAACTATATATGGGAGCTATATCTAAATCTGGACCGATTTTCACGAAACTTGGCAGTCATCATTCTAGGCTCAATTCAGTACGTTGTACCAAATTTCGTGCAAATCGAAAGACATATAGGGACTTTGGTGTACCATTTACATGAAAACGGACGAAACTATATATGGGAGCTATATCTAAATCTAGATCGATTTTCACGAAACTTGGCAGACATCACTCTAGGCTCAATTCAGTACGTTATGCCACATTTCGTGCAAATCGACCGATATATAGAATCTTTGGTGCACCGTTTACCTTAAATCGGACGAAAATATATGTGGTAGCTATATCTAAATCTGAACCGATTTTACAGAAACTTAGCACACATCATTCTAGGCCTAATGTAGTACGCTGTGCAAAATTTCGTGCAAATCGAAAGCTATTTAAGGACTTTGGTGCACCATTTACTTTAAATCGGACGAAAATATATATGGGAGCTATATCTAAATCTGAACCGATTTTTCCCATTTTCAATAGGGTTCGTCCTTGGGCCAAATGAATGAGCTGTGCCAAATTTCATCCAATTCGAATAATAAATGCGACCTGTACTTTGCTTACAATTTAACATGGACAGACGGACGGACTGACGGACAAGCGTAAATCGATTTAGAAAGTGATTCTATGCATATTCTCAAAAGGAACCATGGGTCTATCTCGATTCCTTTTGCCTGTTACAAACATATGCACAAAGACATAACACCCTGTACCACAGTGTGGTGAAGGGTATAAATATTAAATTTCGAAACAATGGAAAAATATACAATGAAAAAATAATTTGGTTTTGAGTGTACAAAATGAGACTGCCAAAAAGGGGTATGACATTTATAAACAGGATTGAGGTTGGGGTTGTGGCTTTTTTACGATACTAAAATTAGTACATATAGTAGGAACTTGAACTTTGATTGGATCATTGGATCGGATTGGATAGATGGTTCTAAATTGTACTTAATTTGGGGAGTTTTATTAAATTTATCATTCCGTTTACATCACCCTCAAGTATACGGCTGAGACCACATAATTTTGCATATACATTAGTTATGCTCTAGTACCAGAAAGAAGCTACTACTTTCAGCAGTTTTGCAACATTTTACACGAAACCCGCTCCTGTTCCCACAAAACTAGTAAAACGTGCAACAAAATCTAAGAGAACATATACCAAAATGTCGTTTATGGAATTTTAAAAGAATTTTCTAATTTCCCATATGCGAGCTATTTGCTACCGGTTAGGCTATACTAACTTCTGTACGTTTTATGCATATCGGCCATATGTTGGGTCTTTGGTGCATCACTTACTTAAAATAGGAGAACAAAACATAAGAGCTATAAAATATTAACCGATTTTCACGAAAATTAAAACACATTATTTTTTGTACCCGATGCCAAATTTCGTGCAAATCGAAAGATATATAGGGACATTGGTACATCATTTACATAAAATCGGAAGAAAATATATATGGAATCTATATCTAAATCTGAAACGATTTTCATGAAACTTAGAACACTTTATGCTAGACTCAATTTAGTTCCCTACACCAAATTTCGCCCAAATCGAAAGACATTGGGGCTTTGGTCCACCACATACATAAAATCGAACGAAAATATATATGGGAGTCATATCTGTATTTGAAACGATTTTCACGAAACTTAGCATACGTCATTATATACTCAGTTCAGTACACTAGGTCAAATTTCGTGCTAATCGTAAGATATATACGGACTTTGATGCATTATTTTCAGAAAATCGGACGAATACATACATATTTTCCCCAATTTCAGTAGGGTCCGTCCTTGGGCCAAACGAATGAGCTTTATCAAATTTCATCCAAATCGGATTATAAATGCGACCTGTATTTTGTTTAACATTTACAATTTAACACCAACAGACGGACGGACATACATAAATCGACTCAGAAAGTGATTCTATGCATATTCTCTCGTTTCCTTTTGCATGTTACAAACATATGCACAAAGACATGATACCCTGTGCCACAGTGTGGTGAAGGGTATAATGACAGAAGAATTTTTCTGTTTTGTTTTGCCGTCGAGAGTTTATATATATATAAACCAGTGAGCGGAGCAGTAGAGTCGGACGCGGCCGATCAATCGAAACCCTACACAACTACCACAGAACTCTATCCGGATTTTTATTCCGAGCCTTGGTAATATTTCGTGATAGTTGCACCCTCATGCCCCATTAGAGGTCAACAGCACATCTGCCTTACACTGACATATTTTCCGAATATTACCAATATTCAGTACAGCCCTTTTAATTACTTGTCCATATTCCCTTCCCGTGGGTTGTGTTGTGATGTTCGGCTTATAATTGTAGCCTATAGCTGTAATCGAAAAAAAACACAAAAAAATAAGTTTTCGGTCCACTTCATCCCAAAATTATTATCTGATCATTACCGAATTATAGGCGTTGTACTTGACCATAATTGGAACCACATGGATAATTTCAAAGCGATCACTGCTATATTTCCGCCCTCTAGTGTGGTAATGGCTTACTAAATAATGTCTGAGTACAAAAGCACCTGTAAATATTTACGTGTAACTCCCACATCCGAGTACATATTTCAATATAATTGGTATCAATTTAAAGGCCAACCACTCCTCTCCATAGAATACATTTTTTTTTAATTTTTCAAATAAATATTGACCGATCTTTATCAAACAGGCATGTTTATTCTTTGGCCCAATCCCATTCTCCATGTAAAAGGTCGAGATGTTTGGGCCATAATTGCGGCCTCTGGAGCGACCAGAAAAACCGACAAAAATTAAGTATTTGGTCCATTCCATCCCCTAAATATTAACCGATCTTTACCAAAAACAATAGGGTTATTCATTGGGCCGAACCCATCCTACATGCAAAATTTCGTAAAGATTGGTTTGGGGCTGCACAAAGCTATAATACCCTGACAACATAGTTGTGTAGGGTAGGGAAGTCGATTCATCACCAGTAACTACCGAATTGGAATGATATACCTAGACAATTTTTTCAATTGACAAAAAATCCAACAGTCTATTATAAGTTCCATAACTATGTAATAGAATGTAATTGATATTTCTTGAAAAACTGGGTATGATGAGAAATTTTGTAAAAATATTTTGTTCAAATTTTAAGGAAGAAACCGATTTTATACTCAATGACTGTATAGGATAAATTTACCCATATAAAGATATATTTATTTCTGTTTTGCCCTCCCCTCGTCATATTTCGAGAATTTGCATAGAATAACTTTCAATGTCGATTTATGCATGTTCGTTCGTTCGCCAGTGTACGTTAAACTGTAAACAAAGTTTAACATGCACGCTTTTATAATCCGATTTGGATGAAATTTGGCATTAATTTTGCCCTTAGGTTAGGTAGGGGAAAAATATATCCATTTTTATATGAAATCTGGACAATAGCTGAAATCTGGACAATAGCTGTACTGAATACTCGTAATATTCGGAAAATATGTATGTGTGAGGAAGAGGTGCTGTTTATCTCTAATCGGGCAAGAGGGTGCAAATATCACTAAATATTGCCCAGGCTCGGAATAAAAATCCGCAGAAAATTTGAGTTCCGTGGTAGTTGTGTAGGGTATCGTATGGTCGGCCCCGTCCGACTATACTGCTCCGCTCACTGGTCTTTCCATGTATCAATTTGAAAATAATATTATTCTAACTATTTAAGAGATATTAGAGAAAATATTTGAAATCCCATAAAAAGTGATTTAAAAAAAAGTGCAGGTAATGTGGTATACCACATGATGTTAATGTGGTATAGTATAATTTTCACTTCCAATTGATATCTTATATAATTTATTGTTTTTAATGAATGCGAATTAGCTCGAGATTTATGTCAATTAAAATTTTTAACGGATACGTTGAGTGCAACTTTAATTTTTATTCTATAATAATTTCTATACATGGCAATATTTAATTTTTGTATGGAGAAGTTGTTAAAACTCATAGCCTTTGTTTTTCATCCTTGTGATTCATGGTAGACTCTCGTAAAGTACGAATGTTTCACATAGTAATGAGATTTTGTCTAGTGCTGGCCTTTTTTCATGCAGAATCAAGGTATACCACATTACCTACACTTGTGTTTACTGAAGAAATGTCTAGTTTTTTTCCTAAATTGGTGATTATGTGGTGCAATCGCGCATATTATTTGATTTTTAGTTCATACTAATTATTTTAACGCTTTAGTAATAACGATTAAATTACATCCGTAAAAAAAAAATATTTTTAAATTTCAACCGAAAAAAAGTCAATTTCATGAAAAATTTTATTTTTGGTACTGATTCTCAACGAGATTTAAATAAATTAAACAGGTCATTGTTATCTTATTTTTTTGAGAACAGCAAACTATAGAACATGTTTCAGTTATTCTAAAATTTTCAGTTTACAAAAAAGTGACTATACCACATTACCAACCTATACCACATTTGCATCACTTCCACTACTTTCCTTACTAGTTTTAATCCACAATTGTGCAAGTAATATTCATAAAATAATCCACGATTTTTTCCTCAGATATATATCTATAATACATATTCCATATCTGTTGTATCAGTGGAACTATCCATCTCCTATGCAAGATGCAATCTCGCATATTCCGTGCCAATTTATGACATCCCTTACGGCCCTGCCTCGATGTTTAAATTTCGTCGAACTACATTCATGTACCAATATGATTAATAGGTTTTGCTATTTAAGGCATAACATCTAATTTTGTGTAGTCCCAACAACCAACAACATAATATCCACCTTATGGCATAATATTACTAAAATCTTATGAGATTAAAATAATTCGCATCGTTTTTGCGGAACAAATTAAGGTAACAGCAAAATGGAAAATCCACTTAAATATTAAAATTGATGTAGTCGTCATATGCAAAACGTAAATCCTAATAAGTAAATCATGGCCAATAGTCATTATAAATATAACCTACATTTATCTCAAAATGCCAGCCAGCTAGCAGCAGTAGCACAGGCATCGAACTAAATCCTTCAAAATGCCTTCCATATGGTATTCTATGTTCCGTGTGGGCGTGTGTGTGCGAGTGTATTTCAAATGATGGTACATGATTTTTG
Source organism: Musca vetustissima (assembly GCF_032173495.1). Classification (NCBI taxonomy): domain Eukaryota; kingdom Metazoa; phylum Arthropoda; class Insecta; order Diptera; family Muscidae; genus Musca; species Musca vetustissima. Next base: position 7,791 of record NW_026884144.1, read on the forward strand.
GAATTGATTGCTGGGATTTGCACTTGTGCTGCGTGTGACCAACCATAAAAGCGGCACACAGCCTACACCATTCAGTGTAAGTCCTTTATTTTAGAACTAAGCATTATCTTAATACGTTGATGGATTTTTCGTGACTAAAATGTTGAAATGATGAACTTTCAGTTATGTGGTCGGCAATGAATGTGGCAAACAGAACAAAAAAACGAGAAACAACCAACCAAGACCAGTGAATAAATTTATGATTCTCTCTATTTGAACATGACCCTCCAACGGACCATCCAGTTGTACTTGCTGACAACTGGCCAGATTTTCTTTTTTTTTTCATGTGTTTGCTCTATCATTTAGGGTTGGCCTACATTAGTTTCGAGGTGTCTGAAACACATATGTTGTAGACTCATCATCATCATCTCAACCGGCATTGTCTTGTTCTTCGTTATTATTGCCATCATGACCATCATCAACTTTATTACTAAAGTCAACATACATAGATACTATTTTATATATATGTTTCCTGATAGTTGGATGTGAGTTAGTATCATGCCAGTTGTATTTTTTTTCTACAATAGTCCATAAAATCACGTAAATCAAAGGTATTTTCAGGAAATTTGTTTCTTTTATCTGCTGTTCTCGACAGACATTAGGTTACAACAGATGTGTGAAAATATTTATATTAACATAACATGCAGACGTGCTGAATCCTTTGTCATTATTGAAACTTAAGGTTTTGGGAGCAGATGCAAAATAAACTATGGGAATTTTGTGTATTACAAACCGACATTTATCTTGGACTCCATAATTAAAATATACTCAAAGATGGACATTACTTACATACGTAGCTTGCTTGAGGAAGAACATTTGTTCCATAAGCCGAAGTTTTCCAGGCGTGTCGGTCTTGTGCGCATCACTTCCAATTTAAAAATCATGTCTTGAAACGGTGTATTCCACTTTATTTTTTCTATCGAATTCGTGGCCTTCCCCTTCTTTGTGAACCATCAGTTCAGGCTCGCTTTTATATGCCTGGAGCATCCTCATACGTCTGACATTGTCATTGTCCAAGAATAGATGATACAACTCATGATTCATTTCACGGCGATATTCACCGCCGACGCTGATCGGCCTGTAGATCTGTTGGAGCATTTTTCTTTTAAACACTTCAAGAGCTGCCTCATCTGCTTGCGCAAGTACTCTTGCTTCAGATCCATACACCAGGGCGGGTAGTTTCAGCGTCTTATTAGACAATAGTAGCATCTGTTGACCAACACTATTCTTCTCCGGATTTCAAAGTAGATGTCATTTGTTTTGTTTTTGACGGTACCGAGGTATATAAAATCGTTCACTACCTCGAAGCTGTAGTTTTCAAGTTCCTCTGTTGGTCCGAGTTGACTGGACGTCTTGCGCGTTGATACCATCAGCTTGGTATTCTCGCCATTTACTGCCAGCCCCACTTTGGCAGGTTCTTAATCAATTCTTTCGAAGGTGGCTGTTACCGATCGCAATGTTAGACCCATTATGTCGATGTCATCGGAGTAGGCGAGTAACATATGCTGTTTGGTGTAAAGAGTGTCATTTCTGTTCACCTTGGCGTCTCGTATGATCTTTTAAAGCTGGATGTTAAACAGGTTATACTACTAACTGTCACCATATCAGAATCCTCGTTCAATATTGAAGGGCTCCGAGAGGTTCTTTCCAACTGTAACTGCTGACCTTGTGTCAGTTAAGATTATCCTACATAGTCGTATTAATTTTGCTGGAATGCCAAACACAGCCATGGCTTTAAACAGTTCTGAAAGGATTTAAACGCATTGAGCGAATGGTTCTTAATAGTCGACGAATATGTGTCGGTGGGCTTTTCGTGGGTCTTTCCCAGGATTTGGCGCAGTGTGAAAATCTGGCCTATACTGGATTTGCCATATCTGAAGCCGAGTTGATAAAATCCAACAATACCATTGACCATTGGCATCAGTCGTTATTGGTTCAGGGGTATATTTTTCACCACTACCATATGATTCCAGAAGCTTTGCAAATGCTTCTTCCAGATCCTCAACAAGCTGTCTGAATACGTTGCTAGGTTTCCATCTTCATCTCTACAGGAGGTTGTGCCTGCGTCAAAGCCTTCGGTTTAGTGTTTTACTTGTTGGTAAAATTTGCGGACTTTATTTTGACTCCTTTACATCTCGATTTGCTCACGTTTTTCTTTTTCTTTCTTCTTTTTTTCTGAAAATACGTTTCTCCTCTCTCCGTTTCTCCTGATGATTCTCCATCACATTACGGGTTGCTTCTGTCTGCAGGGTTGTCCTGTACGCTGCGGTTTTCGCCTCAGTATCTTTACGACATTCCTGATCGTACCATGGGTTTCTTGGAGGTGGTTTTTGGTACCCCAAGTGTTGCTTTTGCTGCAGTTTGTAGGGAGTGAGCTGTTCTTTGTCATTGTGCTTCTATATTATTATCGGGACAAGAAGTGCTTTCGTCAAGCGAGTGGGTAAATTGAGCGGAGTAGGCTTCTGCTTTCTGTTGTGTTTGCAGCTTTTAAACGTCGAGTTTCCGTGTTGTGTCGTATCGCACCGTTGCTGCTACATTAATACGGGTGCGAACCTTGGGTGCTATAAGGTAGTGGTCCGATTCGCTTCTCGCATCGATCTAACGTCTAAAACCCTTGATGAATGCCTTCCGTATATCAGGGAAAAATCCAGGTGGCCATGAGCTTATCCAGATGCTTGAATCCAGTGCTGCTATCTACCATTTTTTTTGCTGCCGCGAATTTTCCGACGGAGGAGCCAACAATATTTCCCCTAGCAATTTTTTGCATTAACATCTCCTAATAGAATTTTAATGCGATAGCAAAGGCAGCGGTCATATGCTGTTTCTAGGTGCTCGTAAAATATGTCTTTGGTCTGTTCACCTTTGTCTTCAGTCGGAGCATGGCGCAAATGAGACTGATGTAATTCAATGCAATTCGTTTATCTGCTGCAGTGAATCTGAAGACGAAGTGGTTTTTTCTCCTGTTAACCATAAATCCGCACCCAAATTCATGTCTCATATCGCATTTCCTGTAAGGAATAATATCGGCTTTGTACTTCTTGAGTACATCCTGCAAAGTGACGGTTCTGTACAACGTGCTCAAATTCCAAGTGTGAGTGGGTATCTATCATCCTCTACGCCACCCAAACCAGAGCTAATGTATAATATATTTTACAAAAATATTCATTCGATTCGACTGAAGACATAGCATCTTAAACACAACCTATTATAGCCGCATATGCATGTTTTTCTCCATGCACCTTAAAGTTCAGTCGTTGCACGTCATAACTCACAAACATGACCTA
>NW_026884145.1:0-112459 GCF_032173495.1 Musca vetustissima
CCCTCACAGAAGCGTGGATTTTATAATTTTTTTCGAGTACTTATAGAGGCGTGGATTTTTTTTTTCAAGTTCTCATAGAGGCGTGGATTTTTTTTCAAGTTCTCATAGAGGCGTGGATTTTTTTTTCAAGTTCTCATAGAGGCGTGAACTTTTTAAGGAATATTTTTTCCAGTCCTCATACAGGCGTGGATTTTTTAAGGAACATTTTTTCATGTGTTAATAGATAAGCGGATTTTTAAGGAATATTTCTTCAAGTCCTCATAGATGCGTGGACTTTTTAAGGAATATTTTTTCCAGTCCTCATAGAGACGTGCATATTTTAAGGAACATTTTTTCAGGTCCTCATAGAGGCGTGGATATTTTAAGGAATATTTTTTCAAGTCTTCATAGAGGCGTGGATTTTATATAAACATATTTTTTTATTTTGGCAACATGACTGATTACGATCGTGTAACTATCATTCATACTTATTTCTCTGACAAGTGGATTTATCTTATTTTGACATTTTGTTGTTGTTGTTGTAAAACATTATTGTATATCGTGTGCCATTCACAATGCTCAACTATGATATATTGTTGTTGTTGTTCATCATCATCATTAAAATTTACATTTGAGGTCATATTTTCACAATTTGAACTTTAGAACTATAGCAGCCGCAGCTGAACATTATAAATTGCGAACATACAAACGAACATATCTGACAATAGGGTATGACGGGAAACCGCACAATACCATTAGCAATGCCAATTTACCCACACACACACACATCCATCCAAAGATTCGTGGTTAAACCGCACTTAATGGCTTTCTTAAAAAAGTCTCTTTGCCAGAATGGTTAGCTAGACATCTCGGTAATGGGAAAATAATTGTTTTCCTTCGACGTCATTGATGGGACTAGTTATTTTCTGCATTGTAGTTATCTAAGGCTTCCGTTGGGAAATATTGTTCTTGAGTTATTTTATTTGTCGTCATATTCGATAGGAAGAAAATTCCATGCACCACTGGTTATTGATTTTTATCAATGGGAAACGAATATTTAAAAGAAGAAGAAGAAGCTACTAATTGAACAATTTTTTTAATGAAATGATTTAAATAAAATACAAAGCATTTAAGAAGCGTGGATTTTTAAAACATTTTTTTAAGGATTTGAAGGCGTGGATTTTTAAAAATATTTTTTCAATGGTTTTCAAAGTCATGCTTTGTTAAAAATATTTTCTTTAATGGATTTCAAAGGCGTGGATTTTTATACCCTTCACCACGCTGTGGTACAGGGTATTATGTCTTTGTGCATATGTTTGTAACAGGCAAAAGGAAACGAGATAGACACATGGTTCCTTTTGAGAATATGCATAAAATCACTTTTTAAATCGATTTATGCATGTCCGTCCATCCGTCTGTCTGTCCATGTTAAATTGTAAATAATGTACAGGTCGCATTTTTGATTCGAATTGTATGAAATTTGGCACAGCTCATTTATTTGGTCCAAGGACGAACTCTATTGAAATTGGGAAAAATCGGTTCAGATTTAGATATAGCTCCCATATATATTTTCGTCCGATTTTAGGTAAATAGAGCACTAAAGTCCCTATATATCCTTCGATTTGCACGAAATTTGGCACAGCGTACTGACTTAAGTCTAGAACGATGTGTATTAAATTTTGTAAAAATCGGTTCAGATTTAGATATAGCTCCCATATATATTTTCGTCCGATTTTATGTAAATGGTGCACCAAAGTCTCTATATATCCTTCGATTTGGATGAAATTTGGCATAGCGAACTGAATTAAGTCTAGAAAGATATGAGTTGAATTTCGTGAAGATCGGTTCAGATTTAGATATAGCTTCCATATATATGTTCGACCGATTGAAAGTAAATGGTTCACCAAAGTCCCTATATATCCTTCGATTTGCACGAAATTTGGCATAGCGTACTGACTTAAGTCTAGAACGATGTGTGTTAAATTTTGTAAAAATCGGTTCAGATTTAGATATAGCTCCCATATATATTTTCGTCCGATTTTACGTAAATAGAGCACTAAAGTCCCTATATATCCTTCGATTTGCACGAAATTTGGCATAGCGTACTGAATTAAATCGGTACAGATTTAGATATAGATCCCATAAATATTTTCGTCCGATTTTATGTAAATGGTACACCAAAGTCCCTATAAATCCTGGTGAGGGTTGGATTTGAAAAATATATTTTGGGTATTACATCTTAATATATTTTGTTATTTGCCTTGTAAGTCGAGCTTGACGATCTATGTTTTACAATGAAAAGAAAAGCCATCAGAAGAATCTTCGCACCCACCATTATGCGAAGCCTTTCGCCGTTGGTTAAGCGGCTCATCAGGCATGTGGCTTTCCAAAGTCGTATGTTGATAACTTGTATTTATTCCGCGCTGATTCGAAACTTGCATATGCGAGTTAAATTCAAATTTGTCAAGATTCGACATTTGTATTCTTTCTAGAATCAATCCTTTTCAAAGCAGATTTTTGTTGTAGCAATAGATAATTAATCCACACACCTACAATTGCTTCCTTGGTATACACATGGTTTTTGCGCAACCGTTTTGGTTGATGGTGTGTTGATGGCTCAGAACGTTTAGTAGTCTGGCAAACATTTGTGTTGCTCTGAGGACCGAAGTTCGAGCCCTAGCCCTATTTTGGGTTATCATTGAATGTCAAACCTTCCTTACTCAAATTTCGGTCGATGGTCATGCTACGGTCACGCGTCGTTTTTCGGCATCTCCAAGGTCCTAGTCCAATTTTTTAGCATACGTGTCAGTACTTTCGTTTTCGATTATCTTGGGATAGCCCCCATATAAAAGTCTCGATCGTTTTAGGTAATTTGAAGGTTCATCTAATGATATTAAGAGAAAAAATCGTAATATTCTTCAAACGGTACAATTGCTGCATTCCAACAACCGACACCTTGCAGTTTATTTTCTTTTAATTTAATTTTTATCATTTATTATAGCTATTCTTAGCTGATGTTAATTATACTTGTTTTATTGTTGTTTTTATTGTTACATTCTCCTCAATGATGTTTTCATTTCCAGCCGTTTGGTTGTATAGACCCCTATCGTTTTTACCGCCCCTCATTCTATGCCCAGCACTTTTATGAGCAACAATTTAATTTAAGTGAACAGCATGCATGGAGGTGCGAATAAACATTTATTTTTGCTATTCAGAATCGTGAAAGAGGTCGTTCGGTTCGATCAGCCGCAGTGTTCTGTATGTTTGACTTCCCAGGCATCATTCAGCGGTTACATTCATTTGCGACCTCTCTAGCCGGGTCTATGTGTTTGGGTGTGAGAGAGTATTTGTTTATTCATTAGCAGTTCTGATTTGGGGTTATATTGAATTGCAAACAAATTTGATTTAGACAAGTTGTTGTTTATATAACAACAACAATAACAACAGACAAACAAACATATCACTTTGACAAGGTGTTGGTTGGTTGTTTGGTTAGCTCAAAGCCGACTTTGATATTTTAATTCCACATTTTTTTTCGATTTATTTTTTTGAATTGCTAATTGGCAATGTATGCCGGCCCCGCCAGCATATCGAGATTTATTGCTTTTCTGTTTGCAATCGAGATGAGATCTCAGCTCATTGCAAAACTTTAATGGCAGATTCTACTTATGGAATTGTATCATTGCTTTTCCAGATGTGGCAAGTCACCCAAAAAAAAGCAATAACAACAAGTTGTTATCCAAGCACAGAACGTGATGAATTGTTTATAGATTTTGAGAAGTTGTTATTGTTGTTGTAACATCTTCTTCAAAATTATACAATTAACCGAACAATATGTTTTTGCGATAGGAGAGTTATTTGTTAGCTCTTCAGTCATAACACTTCACATGCTCTAGCAATAAATTTATTTGAAGTTCAATTATGACCTATGGCAAGCATGCTTTGACATTAAGGCCTAGAAATAATAAAAAAGAACTACAGAACATCTTCCTGATTTGTGAAGGTTAACTGAAATCTGAAATAAATTTAAATACTTTAGATTCTCTCCAATGACAATGTTTCGATATTGCCTTGGAAATTATGTCAAGTTTATAGCAATATTCGAAAATTCGAACAAATTTTCGAACTAGGGCTGAAGGGTATTTATACCAATCTAAAGGCACTCATGTTAGAAAATTATGATTGGACCTTGAAGACAACAAAAATGACACCTGACTCTTGGATGGGGGCTACGTAGGAAGATGGACGTATATTGGAAATGTTCTGCGAACAAATTGTTTACACATCACGAAATGTCAATTAACAGACACTACCTAATGCTTAACATTTATACTATACCCAAAGATCGGCTAATATTTTGATAGGCAGATTTGCCTTCCAATGATAACTCAAACAATTAGAGCTAACTCGTTTGAGAAATATATCTGATAATATCGAAAATGGGGGGCCCGGTATGGGAAATTTGTACTTACTTAGCTGGCTTGTTACAGAACGGTTGTTTCATAAGCCATGCTTAAAAAAGATTTCCAAGCGTTGTGCGCAAATCCACGAATTTGGAAGACCACGTTCCAAGATGTTGTTTTCTACTTGGTCTTTTCATCTAATTCGTGGCCTTCCCTTTCTACGGGAATCATCAGTAGGCTCGCTTTTATATGATTTTTGAGCTGGGGCATTCTCATTCATTCGCACAACTTGGGCTAGCCACTGTAGTAGCTGCAACTAAATACGACTGACTATGTCAGCGTATAAATTGTAAAGCTCGTGGTTCATTCGACGCCGATATTCACCGTCGACGCAGATCGGCCCGATTGGCCATCACAATCCTTCTCCGAATTTCAAAACTGATGTCATTCGTTTTATTTATGGCGGTACCAAGGTATATAAAATCTTTAACTACCTCGAAGCTGTAGTTCTCAAGTTCCTCAGTTGATCCGAGTCTACTAGACGTCTTGCGCGTTGATACCATCAGCTTGGTCTTCTCTCCTTTCAATTTGTTCAAATTTGGCTGTTACCGCTCGCAATGTTCGACCCATTATATCGATGTCATCGGCGTAGGCGAGTAACATGTGTTGTTTGGTGTACAGAGTGCAATTTCTGTTCACGTTTGTGTCTCGTATGACCCTTTCCAGCAGGATGTTAAACCGGTCAGACGACAAACTGTCACCTTGTCTGAATCCTCGTTCGGTATTGAAGGGCTTCGATAGGTCCTTTCCTACTTTAACTGCTGACCTTGTGTAACTTAAAGTTATCCTGAATTTTCCAGGATTTGGCGCAGAGTGAAAATCTGATCAACGGTGGATTTGCCAGGTCTGAAGCCGCATTGGTATGGTTCAATGGCCATTGGCTTCAGTCGTTCACACAGCACACTGGATAGCACTTTATATGCGATGGGAAGGAGACTTATTCCTCTATAGTTGGCACATATCGTCCTGTCTCCTTTTTTGTGCACGGGATAAAGAACGCTGGGGTTCCAATCATTGGGCATACATTCCTCTAGCCAAATTGTACTAATCAGCTGATGCATGCTCCTGACCAGCATCTGGCCACCAGTTTTGAATAGTTCGGCTGATAACCCATCGGCTCCTGCTGCTTTATTGTTTTTGAGCCGATTAGTTTGGGAAATTTGTAGTATCCATTTGAAATACTCAAAATAGAGACAATTGGGGTAATAGCAATAAGAAATTAATTTTTTTCACAGTAAATTTATGTTTGTAACAGCGAATTTTTTCATTTTGTACTACCGGGCCCCCCCGAAATGAAATCCTGTGTACGTTGCTGAAGAGGGCTATACCAAAGCTTGGACCAATATTAATATTTTTATATGAAGAAGATAGAGACCAGAATATCAAGTTCGAGCTTAAAATACCAAATCATGTAGAGAGCAAGTAAGATTAAGATAAAATATATGTCATGATAAGATGCGTTCTGATCTATGTCAGAGAAAAGGTACTTCTGCGAAGCATTCAACATATACAGAATTTCTGTCTCTTCACTGCAATCCACTGTCAGTAATCGACTTCATGGAAGTTCTGCAATGATCCCAAACCTTATCGAGAGAAATCAATGATAAAGATCTATGTCTATGTCTTGAAGAAAGAATCCCATGGTAAAAATTAAACCTTTAACTTGGGAGGTGACATTTTAGAACACACTTTTGGACATGGGGTAAATTTTACCCCTATACATTTCGTGAACAATTTTTTTATAGAATTAACTTTTTTCTATAATATTTTGCATTGTTTGTTTGTAAATGTGCTACCTAATAAAATAAACTCAACACAATATACATACATCGTTAATATAAACAATTCGGAACTTTGTGAGCGAAGGGGTAAAATTTACCCCTACCTCCAATAACAAAGGTTAACAACTAAATTCTAATTGAGTCGCCCATATATTAATCACTCTTCGTTCGTATACAGCCGGAATCCTTCGTTTATTTTAGGGGCGCCCTTCACCGATGCCTTATGTTGACCTTATTTTCCACATCATAAACCTTTCTAGGTGCGATTTTACCTCGGACCAATGTTTTTTTCCAATTTTGCGAACGAAATATCCTTGGACATCGACGGTACATGAATGAAATTTGAATGAAGTCTGATATCAAATTCCAATACAGACTTCCGAAGACTGATCTATATTGTCTCAATTAGAGTCTATTAGTCCGTAAGGAACTGATTCAAAGGAAATATTCAGTTAAGGGAACGATCGGTACTAGGTCGATTTATTTCGTTCTTCTAGTCCCATTCGTTCCTTTTGATCGAATCATTTATCTAGGTCTTCCTGTTCATTTACCGAATAAATTGACGTGTATCCATAATTGAACTAAAAGGAACTATGGAACTAAATGAATAAACTAGTTCATTTTGCGGTGCGAATCGCTTCAGATTGCCCAAATTTTGCGAGTTCATAACAGTCACTTGTGGCGCCTGAACAAAATGTGGATGTTGGGCAGTTTCGAGGACGTGTCTGAACATTTTTCAAATATGTATTAAAACACAGATGCCAAAATATCTTGCCATCCGATTTCTTGAGCACATTTCTCATCATAAAGTTGTCGATCCCATTGCATAAAATATTTGGAACGTTTCACATGCCAGAACGAATTAGTTCAAATGAACTATTTTGCAAAAGGAAGATCGGTACTAGGTTCGGTTCTTCAATTCATCTAGTTCAAGGTTTATTCCCTTCGTTATTTTTTTGTTCCTTTTAATCAAATCGTACCTCTGGATCTTCCCGTTCATTTAGCAAATTAACGGATTAACGATTGAACCAAAAAGGGACTAAATGAATGACCTAGTTCCTTTAGTGTAGCAACCACTTTCGGAACGAGATTGACCAGCTCTTGTCTCAATAATTCAGCATCAGGTAATTCAGCATCAGGCCTGAATCCTCGTGCGAATTCAGGCTTGGCCTGTTAAGTTAGCTTTGTATGAAATGTCAATTTATAAAAAAATATCAGAGTCAAACTTAAATTTGCCAATCCTGAAGCCCTCTTATGTGTTTCCCACAGGGTGGGCAAAAATTCGCTCGCGAATGAATTAAAGTACATTATTTTCGTTTTGAGCTTATTTTACGAATGAATTTATGGCGATAAATTATTTACCACTCGAGCATTCGACAAAGAATGTTCGCACACACATAACAAACGAGTGAGAGCACACAACAACAATCGTTCGTTTCGTTTGGTGGTTGAAATTCTTTCTGACATTCTCTCTAGAATGAAAACAGATATTCCCGAATTCTCGCGAATGCTTAAAACAGCAACAACAATAACAACAAACGTTCGTGAACTCAATAGTTGTTGGACATGTGTTTTGTTATTCCACACATGCTCAACACTCTATGCTACACACGCCCATACACATTCATTCGCTGTGTGTGTGTTTACTTTTTTTGTTTGTTGTTGTTTTCAACAGTTCTCGCGAGCATTCGCGAACATTTGTTTTTGAGTTTTTCAAAAGAATGTTCTTCAGCAACAAATGCTCGCGAATGAATGAATCGACGATGCTTGCAGCGAAGTTTTATAGTTCGTGAATTTTTCGTGCAATGCGAACATTCGCGAGAGATTGCATATGGTTTTTCATGCATTGTAAATTTATAATTCGCGATAAATTGGAAAACATTCGAATTCTCGCCGTGAGCATTTGTGAGAAAGACTGTATTTTAATCATTATCCGCACACTGGTTTCCCCATTTAGACGTATTACAAGCCAACAGCTCTCATTTTCAGTTTGAAATGTTCGGAAGGCTGTCAAAGCACGAATTGCTAACAGAACGAATGTTGTTACCATATTTCATTTTCATTTCAGTTTTAAAACTTCGTTTATACACGTTGAGAAGGCCCTCAAAACATGAGTTGTTGAAAGCTTTGCAAGAATGGCAATTTGAGAGTCTCACGGAATCCTCATTACATCATTCCTTTGTAAGAAACTGACCCCATATTGTGGCCATTTGCTTACGAATGTAACTGGCGCCCAATATGAGGCCTTCAGTTATTACATGTAAAATATTAATATTTTTAATTTTATAAAATCTTTGGTAAAATACACTAAATCGATATTTTGGCATTTTGTATAAAATGTCCTTGGGCGAAGTATGAACTTGAAGCTGCAGTTTTTCCCCCGTTTGAAAATTTCGTTTAGTAATTTATGAAGGCTGTCCGAGCATAGACGTAAGTAATAATATTTAAATAACTTCCTAGAACTCAGTTTGGTAAAAATTCAATGTATTGAATTCAATAAAAAGAAAATAATTTATATTAGCTTCAAATAATTTTCAAAAAAATTAAAATGTTACCTCACTTCAGCATTGAGTTACATAAATCAAGTGAAAATCGTTATTAGAAAATTGTTTAAATAACTTAATTTTGAGATTATAATAATCCCAGAGGCTAACTGGTGCCACTTTACGGACATTTCACCGCATCCAATTGGCAAATTTAATAACTTCCGCAAACACATAATCAATACAGAGAAAAAAATAATTAATTATTACCTTTGATATCTATTAATGCTCTCTTTCTCCCCCCCTTTCATATCAACACACTCCATTCCCCTTTCCATAAAATTATAACGGCAGCACCATCATTCATATTTAATATTTTAATATGTTGTAATTAAGCTCAATTATAAAATAATATGAAGCAATTGGAATATCAAATTCGAAATAAACGGCGGATGGAGGGAGCTGACAATCTCTCCAAGTCATTGACAGCAGTTAACGTTACGTTTGATGAAATCTTTCTTTCGCTTATAATGACAGCTATTGCCGGTGACGATTCAGGTTTCCATTTGGTGCATTTCAAACAACAACAAAAATAACAATAATAATTGTTAATTGCCATCATCTAAACAATAAGGTTATTATAGCCGTTAATCCGCTCGCTTACATGTAAAGCACATTTTCCATTATAAAATCAAAAAAAAAAAAAACGTTTTCACAATATGAGAAATATTTCATTTCTAAATAGAATTGTGAGAATTTTTAGTATTAGTCACGTTTCGCTAGAATTACTTCTGACATTCTATTATATTTTTTCTATTATTTTTTGAATAGTTATTGTCAATTTGTGTGACTAGAATGCCAAGAAACCAAATGCTAGTGAATGAAATGCTAAATTATGGGCAATATTTACTGTCTGGGCCATTAGCAAACGGGACAGGGGGTATAAGGGGTAAGTTTTAATCCCTCAATGACATATTTTCTTATATTAAGCCATTTAAATTTCGTTTACCCTTAGATGACAATCGAGGGCAGTGAACTCCGTGGACGCCTAAATGCTTTTCTCAATTGATTAATTGAAACTATTCAGGAAAAGGAACGATTGGAACTATGTCCAGCTCTTTACTTTATATAGTTCCTTTATATTTGATCTCGTCCTTTTTTTATAATTTCGTTCCCTTATTGCCACATTGCTCTTTCTTTCCACGTTATTAAATAAAGGTAAACATGGCAAATTATTTCACCAATTGTATTACCTTTTTCTAGAGTTAGTTCGTTTCGAAACGAACTAGTTTAAAGGAACTATTCCACAAAGGGAATGATCAGTATAATGTCCGGTTCTTTCGTTAATCTATTTCATTTTGTTATCGTAGTTCATATTTGCTCTCGCTGAACTAGCACCTCTTCATCCAATCGTTCATCTAGTTCATTAAACTATTTCGAAAAAGGAACGATCGGAACTAGGGTCAGTTCTTTAGTTCATATAGTTCCATTAATTTCTATATTTTCTATATTTGATTTTGTTTACTTCCCTTTATTCCCTTCTTTTTCCCCTTAATTTTTCAAATGCTGCCAGATTGTTAAATAAATATAAGCATGGCAAATCAATTTGACAATTTCTTTACCTTTTTTTAGAGTTGTGTCGTTCCGGAACGAACAAGTTCAAAGGATATATTCCGCAAGGGGATGGTCAGTATTAGGTCCGGTTCTTGCGTTCATTTAGTTTTTTTTCCTGAAAACAGTGGAGATGGATCGTTCCTAAACGAACTAGTTCAAGAACGGCATTAATTTATTTATTAGTTTCTAGTTTATTTAGTTTCTATGTTTGATATCGTTGTTTTTCTGATCTAGTTCCTTCATTTCCATATTTGTCGATCTTTTTCCTTCATTTCCAGATTCTGCAACACTGCCATTCGCCGATTTCTTTACTTTCCGAAAGGATCTAGTTCAAAGGAAATATTCCGCAAATGGAACGATCGGTAGTAGTTTCGGTTCTTAACGACGCTTATAACATCGACATCCAAAAGTTCTGCCCTTAATTTGATATCACTTATAACATCCGGCCACTTTACCGTCATTATAAATGATTTGATGCAATCGTTCATCTTGATGTTCTCGTTCATTGACCGAATTCACTGACGTGTACTAATGAACGATTGAACTAAACTGAACTATGGAGAACTAAAGAGAAATAGGTCCCTTTTTCGAAATGACCCGAAAATGATAGAATCGCTTTAGAAACGAAATTGTCCTACTCTAGATAATTCACATAGTTTCATTCCGAGGTCCAATCGACAGTCAATTTCACACGATGTAACCGCATAGTTTTTTACTGAATTCCTTGAACATAACAGGATCATCAATTAAGAATATTACGTAGCGTTTTACACCGTAACCTATGCATTTGATGATCGAAAACTCAGTCACTAGTACTGAAAAACGCTTATAAAATCCGTGAATTGTATTCTTCAGGCCGGAACTTCAGTCACTAGTACTGCTTCTCAAATGCCTTGCTGGAAAACTCTTTTAAATTCCGTGAATTTTATTCTTCAGGTCGGATCCTCAGCCCCAATCTCCACCGTTTGAAGAACGAAACTGAGACATTTGCAGAAAAAATGCTTCACCGAGATTGTGTTGAAAAAAGCGCCTTAAAATTGCGTGAATTGTATTCTTTAGGTCTGAACCTCTTCACTAGTATGCTTACAAAATCCGTGAATTGTATTCTTCAGGCCGGAACTTTAGTCATCAGCACTGATTCTCAAATACTTTGCTGAAAAAAAACTTCAGGTCGGAACCTCAACGACAATTTTCACCGTTTGAAGAACGAAACTGAGGCATTTGCCGAAAAAAATGCTTCACCGAGATTGTATTAGAAAAAGTGCCTTCAAAAATGCGTGAATTGTATTATTCAGGTCGGAACCTCGTCTCTAGTACTGCTTCAGTAAAACTTTTCTGAGAAAAACACTTTCAAAAACCCATATTCCTCAAATCCTAACCTCAGCGACTATTTCCTATTCGCAGAAAAAAATCTTCGTCTTACGAAGACGTGATAACCGAAACTGAGGCTTATTTTCAACTCTCAGGTATGGTACCTAAAAATTCTAAATGAAATTGAGATAACGATTACAAAAATTAATTGTATTCTTCGGACCTGGCCCAAAGTGGCAATTTCCTATTTCCAGAAATCAAAAGAATGCTCCCTGGAAATAAACCTTTTTCAAATATATAGTTGATCGTCAAAACTTAAGAACCTTAAGAATATTTAAACAGTCGTCCGATTTGTAAACCCTACGCAACATTCTTAAATGGGTGTCATAAGTTTGCGGGTAACTTAATGCACTGTGCCAGACTACAAACCAATGAATCCCGGGTTTAAATCCCAGCGAAGGAAGAAACATTATTTCAAATTGGTTTGGAATATTTGTAAAAAGAGATCTAAGCCCGCCACCAGATAAAGTGCTGGATGCCCCCTAATATTCTAAAAAATCATTCTCAGCCTAAACATCAATAGGAATCAGGAGCTGGCGCCACCCAGAAGATGAGACCAATATGTACTAAAATAAGCAAGGATTCCAACCACAACATAAAATTCAAGGATGAGTTGTTTCTAGGCAACGGTAGATGGCAGCTGCATAACATATGACAGACTACAGCAAACCAATCGTGTGCGTAGCTGGAATAAAAACAATGATTAACTAACTAACACAAAACATTGCCAAAGATCAAGCTGCATTTATGGACCAAATAAGTCCAATGACGGCACCTATTGTTTTATAAACAGTTTTGATGAAGTCCATGCTAAAAATCATGGCTCTCGTATTCAGTAATGACAGGAGGTAGCGACACCCATTCGAATATTTTTAAAAGAGGCTAACGCCTATCCAAAAAATCAACATTAATAGAATTCCGGAGCAGAAGAATAAGCACCTCAAATAAGCAACCAACTACAACACAAAATTTAAGGATGCGTTGATTCTAGGAAATGGTAGATGGCAGGGTCATAACTCAAGACACACTACAGCAAACTAACAAAAAGTATTGTTGAAGTTGAAGCTGCAGTTATGGACCAAATATGTCCAAAGACGACACCTATAGTTTAATGAAAAGATTTGTTTAAGTCCATGCTAAAAATCATGGCTCCCATATTTAGGATGACAGCAGGTAGCGCCACCCAGAGGAAAATGGCAACCCTAGAATAATCAAGTACCCCAACCACTGCCCAAAATTAATATAGGTGTTGTTTCTAGGTAAAATTAGATGGCAACCACAACACCTAGAAGAGGCTACATTAGTCCAATTATTTACTTAGGGGAAACAAAAATAATGATAATGAAATTAGCTCAATGACTCATCGAGTAAAATGGCGATGTTTTAAGGAAACCTGCTTCTCTAAGAGGAGAAAAACTCGAATACGAGACCGAAATATGTGTTTCAATCTATAATCGCAATAAGTTATAAACTATGAAAAAAAAGACACTTTCCGAATCCGACTAGAAGCAAAGGCTAAACGGCCACTACCATGGCTATGATAGAAAAAAATAAATAAACTACGACTCAATGACAGTTTTTTGTAGTTATTTTTCGTATATTCACGAAACGTGCAAAACTGAATAAAAATTCAATTCGTGCTATTACAAAAAATGTATTTTTCATTATCGATTTCTTATACATTTTAAATTTACGTCACTGGCAAGGAGATTTATTTTATATGCGATAATTGATTTATTTCCCTTTTATTCTAATCGTATTTTTTGTATTAATTTCCTCCTCTGAGAACACTGACCTATAAATCAATATATATTTTTTATTATTACTTAACATATTACTTAGCGTATAGAAGAAATATAAATTTCTGTAATTTCCTGCTTCTCGGCACATTTCGTCGATGCACACCAATTCCTCTGTGGGCTTTATTTTCTTCATCTAACTGGTTTACAAAATGTACAACTAAGAATTTATAGCAGGAAATGCATCATGCCGACGACGACGGTGATGATGATGGTGATTCCGCTGCCTGCCGTTGCACACCTAAGTGTAATGCTTTTAAAAGTGCAAAGCCAATAACCATCATCACCGCTGAGGCAACAATAATGGCATCCTGTCTTGTTTAACACAACTTTGTGCCGTGATGTGGCGAACAGCAACAGAAAACTTTTAAGATGTTAGACAAAAAATGGCATACACAAAGGCAATAACATACCGCCGGTTTTTGGTTAAGAGTGTCTTCAAGAAGAGTAGCAAACTAGAAGAAGAAGGTGTACCGAAAACTATTAAAGAAACAAAAGCATAGTTTTTAATGCGAGAGGTGTGGTATTGAGAATGACAGTCGTGTATATATTCGGGAAAGAAAAAATAGGTTACTGTTTATTCATCTCAAAACCATATATATATTTTTTTTTCTTCAGCACCCATTACGATGTTTGGCCCCAATGGATCGGTCCAATGATCAATCATATCAATTCCATGCTTTAATTTTCGCGGGATATTGTGAAAGCTTAAGTGGATCCTCACAAAAAATTAATAATTTGTTGTTCGAAGGATTATATTAAAAAATGGCGCCCAACGTCCGAATAGTCTTCGAACAAATATCAAAGTTTAACTAGGACTACGAAATCTCATAGAAAATATTAGGTGATGAAGAGACATTTTTGAAAAACCATCTTAAAATGACATAGATCTCATTTGCTACTCAAATAGTGCCATGAGAGAAACATCAGACAACGGCATGAGGTTGATTGACCAGATTCAAGCATCCCAATGTACACAAGATCACCGGGATTTCTCCCGATCAACCAACGATAAATCAAATTGATCATGTTGTGATAGATGGAAGACATTCATCCAGTGTTTTAGACGTTCGATCGATCCGAGGAGCGAATATCGATTTGCAGCAGCCAGATTCGAACGCGTCTTAATGTAGCAGCAAAGGTGCCATCTAACACAACACGGAAATTCGAGGTCGAAAAGCTGCAAACACCCACCTTGCCCACCTTGACGAAAACACTCCTTGTCCCGATAATAGTATAGAAGCACAATGGCAAAGAATTGCCCACTCCCTACAAACTGCAGCAAAAGCAACACATAGGTACCAAAAACTACCATCAAGAAACCCATTGTACGATCAGGAGTGTCGTAATGCTGCCGATAGGAAAAACGCAGCGTATAGGGTCCTGTAGACAGAAAAAAGAAGAAATAACAAGAAAAACGTGAGCGGGAACAAATGGAGATGCACAGGAGTCAAATCGAAGTCCGGATAGTGGCGATGAAGATACCCCAGATCCAATTAGAGATAACGGTATCGACTGTATTTGTGGTGCATGGTGGTGCAAGATGAGGTCAGAATAGCAATTCGGTCGGCTGAAGAATAATAAAGCAGCAGGTACCGATGGATTACCAGCCGAACTATTCAAGACAGGTGGTCAGATGCTGGTCAGGAGCATGCATCTGCTGATTAGTATGATTTGGCTACAGAAGTACATGTCCAATGTTAGAACCTCAGTATCCTATATGCCGTGCACAAAAAATGAGGCAATGCGATATGTGATAACTATAGAGGAATAAGTCTCCTTCCCATCGCATATAAAGTTCTATACACGACTGATGCCAATGGTCAATGACATTATTAGTCCATACCAATGCGGCTTCAAACTTGGCAAATCCACCATAGACTTCATTTTCACTCTGCACCAACTCCTGGATAAGACCCACGAAAAAACACATCGACTCATTTCACCTATTCGTCGACTATAAAGTCGCATTTCACAGCCCTATTCGTTAAGAGGTGCTTTAAGCCATGTCTGCGCTCGGCATACCTGCAAAATTAATACGACTATGCGAGATAACTTTAACCGGCACAAAATCAGCAGTTAAAGCCGAAAAGGACCTCTCGGAGACCTTTAATACCGAACGAGAATTTAGAAAAGGTAACAATTTTTCGAGTGATCTCTTTAACATTCAGCTGTAAAAGGTCATACGAGAGGTAGAGGTGGACAAAAATGACACTCTTTACACCAAACAACACATGTTCCTCCCCTACGCCGATGACATCGATATAATGGGTCGAACATTGCGAGCGTTAACAGCCACCTTAGAACAAATTGAGGAGTCTGCCAATGTGGATCTGTCAGTAAATGGCGAGAAGACCAAGCTGATGATATCAACGCGCAAGACGTCCAGTAGATTCGGACCAACTGTGGAACTTGAACAATGCAGCTTCGAGGTAGTGAAAGATTTTATATACCTCGGTACCGTCATAAAAAAATGTTGACATCAGTTTTGAAATTCGGAGAAGGCCAACAGATGTTAAAAAGGTCTAAGTAAGCAATTTAAGAACAAGGCCACCTGACCAAACTCACACTCTACAAGACGCTGATACTATCCGTGCAGCTGGTGTATGGATCTGAAGCATGGGTACTTGCGCAAACAGATGAGACAGCTCTTGGAGTGTTTGAGAGAAAATTTCTCCCGAAGATCTATGGGCCGATCGGTGAATATCGCCGTCGAATGATGAATCATGAATTGTACCATATATTCTCGGACATCGACATATTCAGGCATATCAAGCTGCAGCGACTACTAGGTTATGGTATGAGAATGGATGAGGAAGCCCCAGTTCAAAAGGCATATAAAAGCGAGACAAGTGATGGTTCACGTGGAAGAGGATGACCAGAAATTCGATGGAAAGATCAAGTAGAAGACAACATCTCGGAACATGGGCGTTCAAATTGGAGCGGATGACCAGAAATTCGATAGAAAGGTCAAGTAGAAGACAACATTTCGGAACATGGATGTTCAAATTGGAGGATGACCAGAATTTCGATGGAAATGTCAAGTAGAAGACAACATTTCGGAACATGGATGTTCAAATTGGATCAACCGTTCTTTAGTAAGCCAGCTAAGTAAGTTCAATATATGTATGAGAATGGATTTAATGGCGCCCAACATCGTAACATGAACTACAAAAAGAGTTGATGGTATTGTACAGAAAGCAAAATTTTCGGCCCGATGGATCAAATATATTCATCGCATTCCATTATTTAAGGATATTGTAAAAGCTTAAATGAATCCTCACGACAAATTATATAGTTCGAATGGTTATATTAAACAAATGGCGGGAACGCCATGGCGAAAGCGCATCGAAAATATTAGATAGTGAAGAGACATTTTTATCGAACCACCTTAAAATGAGATAAATTTAATTTACGGTTCAAATAATGCCCTGAGAAAAAACTTTTTTGATTCATTACGAAAATTACGATTAGGTACCTCGATTTCAGCGGAATTTTTTTTATTCTTTGATTTTTTTGCGAATGCTTAAAATTGTTTATGTACTGTGAGTGTGACAACTTAAATGGCGCCCAACGCATTAAAAAAGTTCATGGACTACCTTGAAAATATAAAGACCATCCACAGGGACTAACACATAGCATAATTCTTTTTTATGATCGAGATTGCTGAAAAATAACCGTCAGTAAAAAGGACGGTATTTTTTGGGATTTAAGCATGTTTTTCAACCAAAGACGCTTTTATATTTATTCTATAGAGAAAATATCAATCCTGATAGTTTTGTTTGTAGTTTTTGACTGTATTTTCATATTTCGTATTCTCATTGGGTACAAAATCTCTCTACCAAAAATGATCAACATTGCTACAAATTTCAGGGTAGACCCCATATAACAGTAAAACGTATCATTCGGCTTTTTGAGAACTTTTGGAACGTTTTCCGACAAAATTATCTTTAATTATACTTATCAATATCGGTTTAAGTTTATAACTAAACTTAAGCCCCCCTATATTGGTACCCTAAAATTTTCAGTATTTTAGCTCAATTGAGTATCCGATAGATACATATATTGAATGTCCTCTCATGGTGGAGGATATAAAAAGTTCGGCACAACCAAATTTAATTTAGGTCATTGAGCTTGAGGTGCATCGTTTTTTATATAATTAGTTCAGATTTTGATTTTATTTTTTTTTATTAAAATTTACATACATATAAAAAATCACATGTTTGATTCTAAGCCAAACTTTATGCCAATCCCCACACACATTTACACACAGTCGGCTGAACAACGTCGAAGTCGAAGACCTCTTAGCACCAAAAATATAAAAAGACAGACCCCACATCTTGAGTTAAATTGCAACAACAACAGTAACAACAAAAAACAGTCATTGTTACGGGTTGGATGATCGACGGTGGCTGCAGCGATGACGTTAAGACGCCAACCAGCTGCAACAATAACAAAGTAAGAATAAAAACCAAAAACAATATACGTGATTCATAAGAGATTCCATTGTTGTTTGTTGTTGCACTCCACGTAAATAACAAACGTCGAGGTAAAGGAGATTTAGGAAGTCAGAACTTTGACGAAAACAGAGAAACAAGTTCCCCGTTTTGTATCCCCATAATTCTCACAAGGAAGAAGAAAGAACAGACAAACAAAACGAAAACAATAACAAAATCTTGAGAATGTTGTCTGGACAACTTTCCATAAAAAGAAGAAGTGGCAGGAGAGAAAGACTCTTTTGTTGTTATGGTTGTGATGAGCTGTGTTCCAAGGAGATGAAATGGGGATTTCAAATGAAAGAAAGAAAATCTTAAAGACAATAGCAATAGAAACGATATTGTTTATATATCAAATGGGATATGGTGGATGCCTTTTCTTTGACGACGATGACGTTGTCTTTTGTTCGAAGGCATTTCAAACAGGATTTAGAAATTGTCTTTTGTTCGTTAGGGGGATAGATTTTTTTGCTGTTCTACTAAATGTCCAGCGGCTGAGCTCAATTGTGGTCTTTGAAGTTACATTTCCAGCAAAACAGGAAATCTTTGTGGAAAATTGAAGTACCATCACCGCTGCCACCATTGTGACCCCCATGTTCTTGCAATTTGTTGCAAACATGTAATTATTATTGTTGTTGTTATTATAACGGAGCGGAGTGAAACCAGTTTCATACAAAATGTTTGCTAACAAATTTTTGTTCTAGGCAAAAAAATCATAAATTAAGAGGATAGATTATGAAAGTGGCGCCCAACCATAAGGAACTAAAAACGGCATAATCCGAATAATTTCATGTCAAATTTTTTGTATAGAAAAAACCAAGACTAATGATTCTATAAAAAACATGACTATCAATTCAGGTGGCTTAAGAAATATCATTGCAAATTAACGTTTTGCAGACTCAGGTTGGAACACTGGGCTGGGAACCTCTATATATCCAAAATTAACCGTATAACAGAATTTTAAGTTCGGCCGGGTAGAAAATAACTAAAATAAGTCGGGACTTTTATATGGAGTCTATATCATTGCAATTTATCTGTTTGCAGACTCAGGTTGGTTGTACCGAGCTGGGAACCTCAATATGTCGAAAATTAACCGAATAACGTAATTTTCGGTAAAGAAGTTTTTTATATTCACCAGGAATCCCGTAAGCCAAATTACATTCACATTGTTGAAAAATAGTTTATGTACTGTGAGTGTGAAAGCTTAAATGGCGCCCAACGTATTTGTTATTATTTTTTTCCAAAGATCAGAGCTGCGATATTACATTTTAAGGAGAACAAAGTCCGCAAAAGGAACAGAGTTCCATAGTTCATTTCTAGTTCAATCGTTCATAGGGACAAGTCAGTAAGTTCAGTCATCGAGATCAAAAGGAGCAAGCCAGGAGAACAAAATTGAACGACTGGAGTAAAACTAAAACTAGATGAACGTAAGAATCAAATCAAGAACCGATCTTTTGGGAAGTGTAAAGGGTTTTTTATTTTATATTCATCAGGAATCCCGGATGCCAAATTGTATCAGCGATGAAGCGTAAATAACATTAAAGCCGAATTGGGTCGGGACTGCCACTTCATTGGGAAAACCTTCAGAATCCGGTAAATAGGGAGGGATCTCTATATGCCAGCAATGTCAAATCATGGACCAATACTGATCATTCTATGTATTATGCATGTTAGGTTCCAAAAAACGGGATACCAACTCTACAGACTCTTCAGTTCGAAAATGCGATTGAAACCTTCAAATTCCGGAATATGTGGTGGAGCCTTTGTGAGAGGACTATATCAAAATATGTACCTATTGGTAAATTGTCTCCAATGATGTTGTTGCCCCTCCCAGAACCTAGAATACCAAACATGGACCTATATTGATCATTTTCTCCATAGATGTATGCCAGCCTCAAAAAACAAAGAAACCAAATTACAGCCACATCGGTGGGAAAATGCGACGTAAACCTTCATACCTTCAAACTGGGGGAAGATACTTACTTAGCTGGTTTGTGTTAGAACGGTTGTTCCGAGCTTAAAAGAGATTTCTAAGCACGTTGGTATTGTGCGCATCTCATTTAATTTGAAAGACCTTATTCCGAGATGTTGACTTCTACTTGATCTTTCCATCGGATTCGTAGTCTTCTTCTTCTTCTGCGTGAACCATCACTTGGTTCGCTTTTATATGGCTTTTGAGTGGGGGAATTCTCATCCATTCTCACAACATGGCCCAACCAATGTAGTCGCTACAGCTCGATCCGTCTGACTATATCGATGTCCGAGAATAGATGGTATAGATCATGGTTCATTGTCGACGATGCAGATCGGCCCATAGGTCATGCGGAGAATTTTTCTCTCAAACACTCCAAGAGCTACTTCATCTACTTGCGCAAGTACCCATGCTTCAGATCCGTACAACAGTACGGATAATATGAGTGTCATGTAGAGTGTGAGTTTGGTCTGACGAGAGGTGGCCTCGCTTTTTAGTTGCTTACTCAGGCCATAGTAGCATCAGTCCGTCAACACTATTCTTCTCCGAATTTCAAAGCTGACGGTTTCAAGTTCCACAGTCGGTCCGAGTCTACTGGACGTCTTGCTAGTTGATGCCATCAGCTTGGTCTTCTCGCCATTTACTGTCAGTCCCACTTTGACAGACTCCTTCTCTATTCGTTCAAAGGTGACAGTTACCGCTCGCAATGTTCGACCCATTATATCGATGTCATCGGCGTAGGCGAGTAACATGTATTGTTTGGTGCACAGAGTGCCATTTTTGTTCACCTTTGCCTCACGTATGACATTTTCCAGCAGGTCATACCTTTTCACACGACAAACTGTCACCTTGTCTGAATCCTCGTTAGGTATTAAAGGGATCCAAGAGGTCCTTTCCGACCTCAGCTATCGTTCCTTTTAGGAAATAGTACATTTGAACTAATTCATTAGATGACATCTTAAGTTGAGTGTAGGGAAATATAGTAAAGTAGTCCTTATTGGTAAGGCTGAAGTAGTTTATTCAAATTTTAGGAGGTTGCAACGGATTCTAAATATAGGTTCAGGGCAGTTTTCAATTTCTTATAAGTGGCAGGTTCGATTTTACATCCTCAATAGAGCTAATGACAAGGTATAGTCTCCTATTCTTGGATCGGTGTTAGTTTGTAGAGAATAACATTTTTCGTATACAATAGTGTCTTGCGGATGAGCGGTGATCTTTCCCAGAATGTTATGCTCTTGATGTAGTGGCAGGTGATCAGTTGCCTATGTAATTCATGACTGGTATGAAATTTCGTCACATCAGATTGCACCCTATTAGATGAACAGGATCTAGTACCGATCGTTCCTTTTAGGAAAAAGTACATTTGAACTAATTCTTTCCGGAACGATCCAACTCTAGTACGATAGTATCGGTATACTAAAGTTGGGATCAATATTTCGGGGCCTACACAAACTTACACCCATAACACAGTTGCAAGGTAGATTTTTTCCTATTGATAAGGCCTGTTTTTCCGTTCTCAGAATGGCATCAGCCCTTTCAGATTGTGAATTATGGTATACTGAAAAAAATCATTCCTGCTGGTCCGAAATTTGTTTTCTGTAGAAAAAATATTAACCCATTTCGCACTAGCTTCAGATTTTTTTAAAAAATATCAGTTCTATCAGCTACAAAATATATTTGTCGTACAGACATATCCTGGCAGACCTCTCCAACCGAAATTTTGCCTCCATCTTCAGGAGCAGTGATTTCCTGACCCATTCCCAAAAGAGTTACAAACAAGAAGTGCTGATTTCTTTGTAGAACTTAGTAGAGCAAAAAACAACTCAGCACAAGATTTTTTTTCATAACAAACATTTTGTATTTATTTACCCAAATCCAACACTGACGACAACGTCGGAGAAGAAGAAGAATGAGGTCACAACACCGTTCATAGAGATGTTGGTGCGGATGCACCCGGTTTTTAATAATACAGTTGATGGCAATAACGATGACATCGCACAATTTTATTTTAGTATTTTTGTTGTTGTAGTTGTCGACTCTTTATGTACTTAAACACACCATGCATAAATGACACCAACAACGACAACAACAATGGGCAACAAACAACAAAATCTGCAAATTCATTTGCATGACTGTCTGTCAGTCCAAAAATTCTCCCATCATAAAATAACAACAAAAAAGAACTATGAATTGCAACAAACAAATCTGATGTTGAAAGCGTCGTGTAGAAGTTTCATGTTGCAGTGTCGTCACAATTATCACAACTAATCGTGGTGTTAAATGTTGGTGGGTGTCAGAGGTGAATTTGTAGTGGCAGGCAGGTAATGCGGATGTTTAGTGTTATATGTCCAGACGAGACTGAGATAACCTATATTTCGTTTTGTGGGAACATGCAAAATTTTAATTGCAAAATCATGCTCACAGTTTTGTTTTTATGGTGGATGAAAGGTTTGTTAATTTTTTAATCGGTACTGGAGAGGACGGAAATAAAAAGAGGAAACCTAAATAATAGTCACATTTAAGAAGTTAGCAAAAGAAAAGAGTTGTGTGTCAATAAGACAATTTATTTTGCCATCAATTAAAATATTTTTGAGAGGAAATCTGTTGACTGGAATCAATTCAATGGATTCAATAATTATACGCTTCTATAGCTACAACAATAACAAATCTGAACTAAATAAACACACTCATTGACGGCACCTTGAAACTTGCACATAATAATTCTCATTCACTTCGTATCACAGAACACCTATAAATAGACGTTGCAATAGGGTCACATACTGGTTGGCCTATTTTTTAAATTTTTAAGGCACGTAAAGTTTGAAGAGTATGTATAAGTACTAGTTTGTTTAAAAGACTCGCCTAGCATTCCAAATGCGGCGCTAGATATAAAATAGTTCGTAGTCTCCTTCATTGTAAGCCATATGGCATAGGAGAAATAGATTTTAAGTTTAATTTTATACTGTAGCCATTAAGTATACTGT
The DNA here is from genome assembly GCF_032173495.1 of Musca vetustissima. Classification (NCBI taxonomy): domain Eukaryota; kingdom Metazoa; phylum Arthropoda; class Insecta; order Diptera; family Muscidae; genus Musca; species Musca vetustissima. The sequence goes on from NW_026884145.1 coordinate 22,943, forward strand.
ACCATGAAATAATTCTCCAAATAAATGGCAATTATCAAAGTCAAAAGGTCACATACTGCAAGTCTATTTCACTAGACGTTCGGGAAGTTATTCGAATTAATTATTTTAGCTAGGCTTAGTATAACTGTTGAGGATAGGAATATTCTGCAAAACTGTTAGTATAATTAAGCCTGAGTCTTTATACAGGTTTCGATAGATTCGTAATGATAGATATGTCGCTACATGTGACCAGGGCTTCCGATTAAGTTTGCAATGACGGAATTTTATAAAAATTCTAGTCGTTTGGCTTTAACAGTCAAATTTATAGAATTATCGCTAATTTCCTTAGATGCTTTTCATGTCAGGATTCTTTGCTCGGTCCCAGTTCAACAATATATTTTCCTTAAGCACCCCTGAATGTCTTCTTACAAATTGTTGTCAAATAATTTTCATTGACTTCATATCACAGACCATCTATAAATATCTAGCTAATCGCTGCTATATGGTCGCACAATGAAACGGTGTTTCAATCTCACACAGTGTGGTAACTACAGGCCTATTTCCTTTCTTTCGGCGTTCGGAAAGTTATTCGAATCCTTTGCTTTGGCAAGGATTAAAAGAACTTTGGAGGGTCGAAGAAGCGAGAAACCTATGAAACTGCCGGTATGGTTTTACACCAGCTCTTTCTGCAGTAAATGTTTTAACGGCTTTCTTGGTCGAATGTAGGGTGCGATCTTTCTTTGTATATTTTATCCTAACTGTATGAGGTTTCAAACGGTTCTGAAGATAATCCGGGAAAAGGTTTTCGTTTCGGACAAGGTGGAAAACTTGGGTGTAGTATTTCGGAGAGGTTCGATTTTATCCGCCATGTAAACTACATTGTTAATATGGCTATAGTAGGGATAAGTAAATCGACTTTCGACTAATCGATTAATCGACTTTTTATATTGAAAAGTCTAAAAGTCGTAGTCGACTTTTGATCTATGAGAAAATCGTAAAGTCGACTTTTCAAGATCGACTTTCGATTTTCTTCATAAATACTTGGTCTTTTTTTATCACAAAGCTCAAATTGCCCAAAAATTTCACTTTCCGAAACTTTACTTTATCTGTTCATAATAATTCGTATAAAAAATACATTTGTAGTAGAAAGTCGAAAATCGATTTTGAACAGTTTTGACAAAATCGAAAGATCGAAAAGTCGACTTTTTAGTCAATGGCAAAAATCGACTTTTTGGTCAGAGGAAAAATCGAAAAGTCTAAAAGTCGAGTTTTGCGCTCGACTATGTATCCCTAGGCTATAGGTCTTTACTTCGGCTACAGTAAGGTTTTGTGTATGAGGGATGGTCTTTCCCAGGATGTTATTTTCTGGTTTTGTCGTCAGAAATTCTGGCATTTTCAACTGAACTCCATTGGATTGGCATTTTTTGATCCCCTTGATAAGGAGTTTAATAAGTGCATTATGGTATGACATTTCGTCACATCAGATGGAAATGTTAAGGGTCTGGGAAAGGAAAATATTCGCTTGGATTATGGTTCCTCTTGTATGTCAATCTATGAAAAGGCACAAATTGATTGGATTATATGTTTTCCTGATTAGGAGTGGTCTCGCATTTTTGGATAGGTATTAGGATGTTAGTCTCTTAATATACCGGCAGGTGATCAATCGTATCAATCAAATGGAAAAGTTAAGGCTCTGGGAAAATATTCGCTTGGTTCCTCTTGTAGGTCAATCTATGAAAAGGTGCAAACTGTTTGGATTGATGTTTTAATGACAAGGTGCGGCCTCGCATTTTTGGACCGGTGTTCATTTGTAGAGGTTTGTATTTTTAAGGATTTCGTTCGTTGTGCGCAGAAAGAGGATCAGCGGCGTAGGCGTAATTACGTGTAACCTGCAACCATGATTCAATTGAATCAGCTAGGTTTACTCTACGGAGGTGAAGGTCTTCTTTTCTGCCAAAGGCAAAACTGGCTTCAGTATCCTCCTGCAAAAAGGGAACCCTATCAATCTTCCACATGGAGTTGCAAGAAGAAGGGACTCAATGTGTTGTATATTTAGACAAGTCTCAAGTCAAGGCCAAGGGTAACGCGTACAATGTGCCCAACGCTCTCTTCTTCAAAATTGGAAATTGGATAGACGAAAAAATTATAGAAGGAGTTGCACCCTGCAATTAAGGTGGTGAATCCGAGAATATAGCTGATCCCAAAAAAAAAATAATGTTTAAGAGCAATTGACAGAGGTCCAGGGATTGAAACCACAGCAATGACTCTGATGGAAAAAATCATTAAAGATAACTTATCGGGCTACTCCAGAAATTTTGGGCTGCCAAAATTTAATATGTTATGCAAATACAAGTGCTCGACCGAAAGCCTTCGCAGATCAATAACTTTAGAGTAGCCTTTTGGAATTTTACTGAGGCATTCGATTCTGCGACGCATCAACCTGGTAACTGAAGAAAGGAGATTTCTTAGAGACTCTCAGTTTCGTTTTGAGTAAGATGCCTTACAACTCTTAAAAAAAAAATTCCAAAAAGAGAGCTATTGGTTTCAACTTCGGCAAAACGTTCGAATTCGATTAACAAATTTATGGCATGGTGGTAGCAAGTTTTCTCAAGATAAGATGTCTGAACAACGTGGAGTCAAGCCATAGGTGCCTCGAGAATCACCGCTGGGAGTAGTTCTATATAAGATGTTCCTATGTTACGTAGCAGGGCCACATGAATGAGGACAGCTGTTAAAATACTCTGATGATATATTACTTCTTAGAGACTCTCAGTTTCGTTTTGAGTAAGATGCCTTACAACTCTTAAAAAAAAAATTCCAAAAAGAGAGCTATTGGTTTCAACTTCGGCAAAACGTTCGAATTCGATTAACAAATTTATGGCATGGTGGTAGCAAGTTTTCTCAAGATAAGATGTCTGAACAACGTGGAGTCAAGCCATAGGTGCCTCGAGAATCACCGCTGGGAGTAGTTCTATATAAGATGTTCCTATGTTACGTAGCAGGGCCACATGAATGAGGACAGCTGTTAAAATACTCTGATGATATATTACTGGTACTGTGAGGCTGCTTTGGAAGCACTGTGAAAAGAAGTCTGAATGTGTACAAAGGAGATTTAAACTCAATGTTGGATAATGTGTATCGGTGATTTTCATGGTCAAACTCAAGTCTGCTGCCAAGAGCTTCCGAAAGTATATCCCAAGTATAAATGTTGGAAACGAACCGAGAATTAGACAGGATGAAGAATCTACGAATCATCCTTCACGATAGATTCGATTTCTGCCGACATGTGGATTATTTACCATCGTAATAAATATGATCTTCGCCCACAAAAGGCTCTTTCGAATGCGAGGAGAACTTTCTTCGTAGGTAAAAGCAAGTGATACGACTCATCACCACCCACTCGTATACTACCTGGGGAAACATACATATCGTCAGCCCAACTAGAATAAATAAGGGTGGGGGGAAATAAAATATTAGCAGCATACATGGGAAATGTGTCCAACGTTGGTTACAACGGCATCTATAGACGTCCGTTCACGAGGAACATCTAACATAATCAGCCGAATTGATATCTGCATGATGAAATATGATCTTAACTTCTGGAAAGGATCGATCTTGTGGAAAATAGAATAGATGACCGACATATTATATACATTGTGGAACTTCACTTCACCCTTGCAAAGAAACTCTTGGCAATGAAGTTTTACTGACGCTGCGAAACGAATATATCCTTTATAACGAAGATGACCGCCTGATGCCGCTAACTTGGCGGTTATAAAATGTGTTTCCGAAGTCAGCTATAGTATCCTATGTGCCGGTAGATGTCAGAATTTTTCTTCGTTTTATAGGCTTTTGATATTAGATCGCAAATGTCCTCTAAATATTCTCTCATAGGATGCTTCTTTTCCTCTCATCATTCATAGTTAATGATACACCTCGCCCAAATTTTTGCTACCCATAAATCGTTCTGTTCTAAAAAAAACCAAAACATCTCTTCTCAACCATGGCGAACATAATTCTTTGTTATCTGCGGAATCTTACATAGACTTGTTACAATTACAAAGCGCATAAAAAGCGATTAAACAAACGGTAAATTGGCAAAAACAATCAGTGGCATGGAACGATATCGTAGACGAGATAGATTTATGTCGAGGAAGCGCATAGCTCACAATAAGCAGTTGATGCAACAACAACAAACAGCCTAAAATTGCAAACCAAAACAAGCAGGGAGGTTCGCTGAATGGACAAAAATCACAAAAGCTTGTTTGAAATGAATGAACGTGAAGATGAAGATAAATTCATACTCCTATGTAGACATGCATTCCAACATGAACGGATGGATGTTATAAACAATACCGATGCAATGCAATCATCTCCGGTGTGGCATGCAACATCAACAATAACTAGCTGACTGACTGACTGGCGGGATGGTTGGCTCATCATTGTTATGATAAATTATGAGCGGTAATATAGATACACATATGCAGCTCCAGTTATAAATAACAACAACAGCAAAAGATACCGATAATAACTACAACAACACAAATGTCATGGTTAAATGATTACAAAACTTACCTTTTGTTACTCTCTGTTACGGATGAGTCGGGAATGCTTTCCAAATGGGGGTTGGAGGGGGGTTTCTGGTCTCAATGTAGATTTGTCAATTATTTCCAATAGTTATTAACGAATTTTAAATCCAATGGGTTGTGATAGGGACAACCTTTATTATTTTCTTTTTTGTGGAGGGATTTTTTTAGTTTTTGGTTTTCTTTTAATTTTTAGTTGTCATTTTTTGGCACTAGGGTTTTTTCTCAATTACTTTTTTAGATTTTTTTTGTTTTTATAATTTTCTGGAAAAAGTAAAAATTATAGAATTATTTAGTATATTTCATTCACACACACACTAACAATAATATGTTTTATTGATTTCATCTCCTGTTTCCTTTTTCCCCCAAAATTTGCGTTTTCAGAGATAGTTTTCGCTCTCGCTCTCATTTTCCTTCTATTCTCTGTAGATGTTGTAATAACAGTGTTGAACAAAACTATGTAACCTTAACTATAGAACAAAATACACAGTGGCACAAATATAAGATAAAATTCACCATAGATCAAGACTTTGATTTATGGCGATATGATATATTAGCAATGCTTATATTCTTCAAATGGCATGTATATAAGTTTAATCGGTTGATTAAAACTGAAAATCCGGTTCAAAAATTTTATGAACTGCAAATAAATATTATTAGCGTGTTTGACGTAATAAGATTTATTTATGGTAAATAATTCAGAGAAATACTTCAGTTCTTCATAATCTACAGTTGACTCGAAATTTAGATGTAAGGTTTTTGGGGAATGCATCGGGTAAAAGTGGAATATGACGATGAAAACATACGAATATCGATTTCTTGTCTTTGGGAACCGTATCTGAAATTTTATAAACGACTTCTTTGCTTTATTCATTCCACTTGCGGCAAATAATACACTGACATTTGTTTATGAAAACTTGGAATGTATGAACCATTGATTTTGATAATAATCAAGTTTAACTTCCGTATAGTAAAAAAAAATTAATACACGCAGTAGATATACATTATTTCGTTCGGAGAGAAAAAATGCCACGATTTCCACATTTTATTTAGACGACCAAATGCTTTGTTCAGTCTATTTTTAACATCAATTTTATACCCTCAGCCTTATAGCTAATGAGGGTATATACTCTTTGATACGATAAAAATGTGCCTCATCGAAATATTGGTTTTTAGACCCCTTGTTTCTTTGGACCAAATCCGTTTCAGAAAATTTGGAGTCGATGTACACATGTCCGTCCGTCTGGCTTGTACGCACGATAACTCTCGATGGAAATAATCGATTTCTTCCAAACTTTGCATATTTCAATATTTCCTCCTAACTTAGTTTAAGTTCGAAAATGGGGAATATCGGTCCATTCCTTCTGGTACCTCCCCCACATAAGAGTCAAGATTGTGCTAAAAATGTTTTATAATTACAAGCAAACGGAATATCCGATTTTAACGAAACTTTGAACAACCTAATATCTTTACCAAGCCTAAATCAAGTAGGAAGATGGGACGTCTGAGGTCCAACATTTTCAATATTTATTAATCCAATATTAGGCTAATGGAATGTCCAATTTGAAGCAAACTTAGCACAACCTATTGTCTTTACCAAACCCAAATGAAGTTTACAGATGGAATCCATTGGTCCACTCCTTCTGGTATCTCCCCCACGAAATTTTCAATATTTATAATTTCAATATCAGGCGATTGGAATGTCGAATTTGAACCCAACTTTGCACATAATATTATCTTTAAAAAATCCTATTTCAAGTCCATTGATATACTTCTTCTGGTACCTCCCACACAAATGGTCTACATTTTTCATATTTATGAATCCAATATCAATCCAATTTGGCTTGCATCGCTGTTCTGGTATCTGGGCCCATGTTTCTTGAAATACATCCCATAGTTCGGCTTTTGTAGTTGGTTTCGCATTGGTCACACATCGTTGTACATCCACCAACAAAGTTTTTTATCAGATTAAGATCCGGTGACTGCACAGGCCGTGGCATTACGTCAGTCCTTTCGGATACAAATCCGTCCTTTGCGGGTTTGCTGATATGTTTAAGATCATTATCCTCTTGAAGTGTCCATTGGCATATGGTAGGAATTTTTTTTTTTTTTTTTGGTTATAAGTATACACTATTCTATCCATTATACTATTAATCATATGAATTGGACCTACGCCATAATATGAAAAACAGACTCAACCCTGCATGCTTTACAGTTTGTCTATGTATTGAGATTGGTATTCTGGTATTCATTTCTTTGAATGACATTTGTAAATTGATCAACTGCACTACTATTTTTATGAACACATCAGTATATATATATATATATATATAGGTTTTTCATCATGATCAGTGTTCATTACCACAATTACACAACTATGTTGTCAGGGTATTATAGCTTTGTGTAGCCCCAAGAGTTTGTAACGCCGCGAAATATTGGTCCTAGACCCACCTTTAAGTATACCGATCTTCATATCTCGACTAGCTGAGTCGATCTAGACATGTGTGTCCGTCCGTCTGTCTATTTTAATTTTTAAACACGATACAGGCCACAGTTATGGACCAATCTTCACGAAATTTTGCAAGAAGGATGGTTTCTGATCAATGAAGACCCCTATTGTTTTTGGTACAGATCGGTTAATATTTAGGGGATGAAATGGACCAAATTCTTAATTTTTGTCGGTTTTTCTGGTCACTCCAGAGGCCGCAGTTATGGTCCGAACATCGTGAATGGAGAAGGGAATCGGGCCAAAGAATTAGCATGCCTGTTTTGATTAAGATTGGTCAATATTTTGTGTGAACAATTACGAAATTTGTATTCAGGAGCGTATGTACTTGCCCCTGAAGGACATTTACGCGAGGAATTGTTGATCTTCAAATTGATACCAATTGGCTGTATGTACTCTGATGTGGGAGTTATACGTAAGTATGTAAAGTTAACTATGTGCATGGTAATACTATTACTCCATTAGAGGACGGAAATATCGCGCTGATCGCTTTGAAATTGTACATGAAGTTCCGATTATGGTCAAGGACGACGCCTATAGTTTTTGGTGAAGTTAAGATTTCATTCAGAAAACTTCAATTTTGTCAAATTTTCTAGTTGCTCTAGAGGCAATTATTATGTGCAGAACATAACATGTATAACAAGGTGAAGGGGATCTGATCAAATAGTTAGAGCAGTTTAGATGATGATCGCTCAATATTCCGAGGGTCAAATCAACTAAAAGCTAAAGTGACAATGCCAGGGTTAGAAAGTAAAGTTGTTGATCTATAATCGGTTAAAAGGGTGCATATATCACGAAATATTGCCCAGGCTCAGAATATAGAACTGCAGAAAGTTTCCTTTTCGTGGTAGTTGTGAAGGGTATCATATGGTCGGACTATACTGCTCTGCTCACTGTTTTTTTTTTTTATTTTATTATTTTTTTTTTTTTTTTTTTTGAGGATTTCATACGTTTTTTCAACCAAGTTGGCTCTAATTTGATATTTTGAATTCTCATTTGGTGGCAAATCTTGGTATAGCATTTTTATACATAGCCCTGATACAAGGGTATCGGGTAACCGGGTACGTCCCCCAAGAAAAAAAGATATCCCCATAATTAGGGTAAAAATACCTACCTCTGGAAAAAATTTCAGAAAAATTTGATCGTTTTTACTAAACTAGAGTTGTTCCTTTTTTAATGGTCGTAGTCGAAATTTCCACAGAAGTGGCCATATTTTAGCATTAAGAAATTATAGTGAATCCGATTTCTTCACAGAACATTTCCAACAGAAGTCCATGCTTCGTAATTTTCACTATCTCTAAGGTCCTTGCTCAAATTTCCAATCTGAATCTCTGTAGTTTGGTATTTCATTTTATCATAGCAGAAATATACAATGACTAGCCCCCATATCGATTTAAGGTATTTTGAATATCCACATCATGGTGGAGTTCGGGTCAAATTTAACGACGGTTTTATTTGTTTTAATTTTTCCCAAATCTAAGCCCAATCACCGCACTGCACATTTTATTTTGTTTTTATTCTTAATTTTTATGTTAGTCGCGCGTTTTTTAATTTTTTCATATTTCCGATCAGTACTTCAAATTTCAGATGTTAAATTAAATTTTATTATTTTGTTATTTTTTTGTAATACCCACAAATTGCGTACTTTGTTATCCAATTGTTTTTTTATTCATTAATTTTGCACAGCACTGTTATTACCACGTTTGTATCTCTCTCTATATATTAGATGCTACTACAAGTAAATATTTTATTTTTTCTTTCACATTCCGAAGGGTTATTATTATCATTTTCTTTTTTTCTCTGTTTTGTTGGGGTTTCTTCATTTCCTTTTTTATTTTTGCAAAGAAAAACATTGATTTATTATAACTGAGAGAGCGAAAGACCATGACTTAAGTGAAATGTCAAAAAGTCAGCAAACACCACCCTACCGCACTGGATACACCAGCAGGAAAAGGTCATTCAGTTAACGTCCTTTTTATGAACGGCACAAAGTCAACACACACACACATGACAGACAGCAGACTGTGCGTAATTGTTGTTGTTTTTGGATTTTTTGCAACCCCCCATCAAAAAACGGAAATTAAGAAAACAACACAGCCCAAAATTCGGCACAATTCTAATATAAACACATAGCTCCCAATCTCCGTCTCTGTGGGAAAATGGATACATAAACAAAGGGGACAACAGTAACAAAAACAAATAACTTCAATTGCATTTAATAATAATTTATTAATTTAAGTTGCTTTACAAAAAAAAACTATTATCTTTTCTAAACATTTCACACTCTTTTTATTTATTTTATTAAGACTGTTTTATTTTTTTCTTCTTAATCTCCACAAATGCCAACAACATTACTCTCAACGTAATACAACACAGCTGTTAGTTAGAACGTAGTTGTTGTTGTTTGTATTGTTACTTTTTTTTCTTAATCTCACAAACAAGTAGGGCAGGCGAGATGAAAATATCCTTTCTCAGTGGCCGTTACCCCAGCAACACTTTTGATTCGCCCACTCTCTCTCTCTATCTCACTCTAACTGACTGATTTAATTTCTCATCCCCCTTCTCAATGGGATTCTCATGTCATATCTCTTTGGTTACAGAGAACCAAAACACACACAAGCCACATCACAACAAGAACAAGACACAGGTGTATACAGAATATCATAGAGAAAATAATTTGTATAGGTTTTTTGTTTCTTTTTTATTGTAAATAAATCAAATAAAATGCAAATTTATTTACTTTTTGTATTATTTCTCATTAAATATTTATATTTTGTCACATTTTAATATTTTTTATATATATTTTTTGTAATTAAATATTATTTTATGTCTTGTTTTTATTTCCGGCAATAGTATATAAGCGATGCAAGGCGACAGACAATATAACGGCAACAACGACGAAAATGTGTTTTCCATCCGCGTTATTCACGTCCAAACACGACTCGTCGATAAGAAAAACTCCCGTCAACTGACTAGTGGCTGGTTGGTGTTAACGTTACTTGCATGCATGGATGGTGGCTGTGTTTGGCCGTTACGCTTTATTATGGCCATGTCTCGCTCACTCTCGCACTCTCTTTTGTTCTCCACTGTATGACAGTGTCTCTCTGGGGCTCCCTTACTCACTGCGCATAATGGCCAAATATAATTGTGTGTTGTTGCCGCATTACTGGGTCTGTATTGTATTCTGTTGGGGGTGATGGTGGTGGGGGAACTTGCCATAAAACAAATTAGTTTTTTCCTCTTCGGTTTTGTTTTGCTATCGTCATTCGTTGATCAATGTATGTGCAGGTTATTAATTCTCCCATAATGTCAAAGTACACTGAAAAGAAAAATATATTAAGGGAACACCCCCCCCCCCCCCCCCCTTCGCGATTTTATTTTTTCAAGATTTTCAATGGGCTGGTAAATCAAAACCTATGCTTGTTAAGGTTTGTAACTTAACAAATATATACTTGAAGATTTAAATTAGAAGAAAAATAATTTACAAAAAATTTTTGTTATTGTTTTGTTGTTGTTTTTTGTAATTAAAAAAAGTCCTTATTTTTGATGGCGGGCATGATAACTCTTCACTGAAACATCGGAATCCGAAAATTCCAACGGTGTTAGAAGGAGTACATGTCTGGCTCTCGTATGAACTAGGATTTTTGACTTCGATCCAAAATGAACAAAATGGTGGACCTTTGAAAAAATATTTTTGGTAAATCGCCGATTTTTTACCAAAACCCAAGTTAAAAAATAAGGAAGATCTTTACCGATTGGCTTTATCCTAGTTCATACGATAGCTACACACTCACAGAGAAACGTGTAAAAAATTGAAGTCGATTGGGTTATTAGTTTTTGAGTTATCGTGCCCGCCATTCGCAAAAAAATGTTTAGAGAAAAACGCGTTTAAAGTTTGAGAAGCCCTTCATCCGTCACTTGATGCTGACACAATAAATCGGCTATATCTTCAAGAGTTCTTGAGATTTTCATTTGAAAGTTTGTAGGGACATTCTTGAATTAGTGTAGATTCGAATTATATTAACAAAATTTTTGTCCCCGATAATGGGGGGGTCCCCATAAATCCGCACTTTGAATCCGCAATATATTAAATCCGCACCGGGAACAATTCAGTTAAGTTAAAATGACTCGTTTTTTCTATTTTTTCCAAAGAAAGACATTTTTACCCTATTTCTGATAATGCATTTTTCTAAATATCCGGTTATTTGGATACCTGAACCGCTTCATACTTGATTCTACCAAACGGATTATTACAAAGGGGATAATTTTAAATCTTGTGGAAATCAAGTGGCTATGCCAGGTTTCCCCCCAGAGTTCGAATATATGTTCATGCCAATAATTTTCAAAATTTTTTCAATTTTAAAGCTTCCAAAAATAAAGAATGTATCCTGCAAACCGAAACTTGCCGCAAGTAAACTCGCCTAATATAAATTGGGACTAACATTTTTTATCTAATGAAAATCAAGTCATTATACCCTGTTACCAGGATTTTTTGGACCCTGAAGTTCATGTATTCTACTAAACCGATCAATACGGTTATGCTAATTTTTTTGACGCAAAAGTTCGGTTTTACCAACCGATTACTACAAAATGAATATAATTTTAAAGCTTAGGGAAAAGTGTTTATACTCGATTACCCGGATTTTTGGAACCAAAAGTTCGGGTATGTGCAAGGGGTCGTACCCGGTTCTACCAAATCGATTATTACAAGTGGTAATACCGGTTACCAGGTTTTTTGACAATGAAATTCGAGTACGTTATACCCGGTTCTCACTGAACGATTAGTACAAATGGGTATGATTTTAAAGCTTAGGAAACATCATGTGGTTATATGCCTGTTACCCGGATTATTCGTACCTCGATACTCGAGTACTTGTACCGGGTTTTACTTGGTTCTAGCAATTTGATTCACACAAATGGACTACATTTAAAAGTTTCTAAATAATCAACTGGTTATATCCGGGGTTTTTTAATGAAATTCGGTTACGTGTTCGTATCATAATCGGGTTTATCAAACCGATTACTACAAAATGGTAATCGTTTTAAAGCTAATAATTTAACATAAAATGGTTATACCAGGTTCCCCAGATTTTTGGACCCGAAAGTTCGTATACGTGTAGCGGGTGATATTCGGTTCTACCAAGCCTAATACTATAAAATTGATATAATTTTAAATCTTATGAAAATAAAGTGATTATAACAGGAAGATCGGGTATGTGCAACGGGTAATACCCGATTCTATAAAATCATGTATTTACTTTGGAGCCGATTTTATTTTAAATCATTCAAAAGTTGGATCAGTTATAGTCCCTCGGCAATCCAAATGCTAGCTTACCAAAATGGTGGGATTGTGTATCTGTTTTGGATAAAAAGATACGGATCTAAGAACCTAACTAACCGATAGGCTTTATAATGGCACCCATTTTGTATTAATCGGTTCTGGAGAACGGTACTCGAACTATCGTCATGAATAATCGGAAAAATACGAAAATAAATAAATACCGATATATAAACCAAAAAACCAGATTGCAGCCAATTCCGTTGGAAAACATGCCCAAAATACCGAATATTTGGAGATACCACTATACAAAAAACGTGGACCTATAACGAATACTCAAGTAGTATGTGCAAAATTTCAAAGCTTTATTTTTGTTCACTCCTCATAATGGTGGAGGGTGCAATAACATGTTTTACACTGGGTGAGCAATACTCCATAATTATTAATAAGAAATATAAAGCATACTCTTAGGTGTGTAAGTACCCTTTACACAGGGTGACACAAACAAATTGTAAAGACTTGTGTTTCATATATTCGTCTTATAATAGTTGTTGTCATGAATTTGTCGCAATGTTGGTGTATGGATGCTAGGGCGAATTTCACAGCAAAGACATTTTTGAGATAGACACAATGAAATGTCACAATTTGCAAACATTTGAATTCACTTAACGTTTACATGTGATAATTTTAATTCGACAATAGCAAAGACACAACCCTTTTGAATAATCTAGTTAGTTATATTTTTGGCCAAAGATATTGTCACAATCGTCTGACATTTAAGTCAAAACCAATGAACTATTTGTTTGTAACCAATCATGTCCTATAAATAAGGTCACCAAGATAGCAATCGAAATCGGAAAACAGCTGATTTTTCTCAAGTCTAATGTCAAAAATTTCGACTTTGTTTACGTTTTCATAATGGAAGTCAATTCACAATAATGCATTTTGACAGCAAACTTGAGAGGTATCGATAATCAGCTGGTCTCGCTTGGTGACCTTATTTATAGGCCATGTAACCAATTTTGTGAAAGAAATTCCAGATAATCGATAAATTCGATTATCAGTTTTGAGAGTTATCGTGCACACCAGTCAGTTAATGTCTGAAACGGATTTTGATGTACCAAAGGCAAACAACCGTAAAACTTTGTGTAAATAATTTAAAACAGTTTTATGGTTTTATTTTTTGCTCCTGGGCGATGTTACGACTGCTAAAATGCCGGTCAACTTCGATCATTTCTCCGATCGTATTGACATTTACGACGACCGGCCTAATGGATTTCTTTTTGAGTTTGGTCTGGCGGGAGGTGGCCTTGTTTCTAAACTGCTTAGTTAGACCATAGTATCATATGTTGGCCATCACAATCCTTCTCCGGATTTCGTTTTACTTATAGCGGTATCAAGGCATATAAAATCTTTAACTACCTCGAAGCTGTAGTGCTCAAGTTCCACAGTTGGTTCGAGTCTACTGGACGTTGATACCATCAGCTTGGTCTTCTCGCCGTTTACTGCCAGACCTGTTACCGCTCGCAATGTTCGACCCATTATATCGATGTCATCGGCGTAGGTGAGTAACATGTGTTGTTTGGTGTACAGAGTGACATTTCTGTTCACCTTTGCGTCTCGTATGACCTTCTCCAACAGGATGTTAAAAAGATCACACGAAAAACTTTCACCTTTGGTCTGTTCCCGTACTACAAGAAACACTTGTCTAAAACAATCTAAATCTAATTAAAATTGAAATATAACCGAAAGAATTTACAAGACAATTTTATTCGGAACCATTTATATTTATGCGTCCAAACTCCAGTTGCGAGTTCAACTGGCAACGCAATTGAAATAAAACTTAGTCCAGATTTATATTAGGCGAGTTTACTTGCGGCAATTATTATCGTTCCCTTTAGAACTTTCTTCATGCGTCTATACAAGGCAATTCGGTTTCAAAAATATTTCTTTTCATTTGATGTCAATAGTTTAAAATGTCAAGAAATACGAAATACACAAAACGAATTGCCAGAAAATTGTCGGTACGAGCAATTTTTTTTCCATTTCTACTCCCCTTGCCCCTCTCTCCTACAGTCAATAACTTGACGCAAGTAAACTCGCCTAATCTAAATTGGGACTTAACAGTATAGATATCAACTTTTTTCAGTTGCTGTCGATAATACTGTTTTGACATTTCTACAACTAGAAATATTTGGTATGTTCCCGTACTGCAAGAATTTACAACTTTTTACTACGATAAACAAACAAAAAAATGAATAAAATATATCAGAAAAACTAATTATATGTGATGATAAGCTCAGTGGAACTATTTTTTGATGATGAAAATTATGTTCAAAGTGTGTCATTTATTAGAAGGCATTTAAGGGTCAAAATTTTTGTTGATATAATTCGAATCTACACAGATTAAAGAATGTCTCTACAAAATTTCAAGTGAAAATCTCAAGAACTCTTGAAGATATATCCGATTTATTGTGTCCGCATCAAGTGACGGCTGAAGGGCTTCTCAAACTTTAAACGCGTTTTTCTCTAAACATTTTTTTGCGAATGGCGGGCACGATAACTCAAAAACTAATAGTCCAATCGGTTCCAAATCTTGCAACGTTTCTCTGGGAGTGTATAGCTCTCGTATGAACTAGGATAAAGCCAATCGGTGAAGATCTTCCTCATTTTTTAACTTGGTTTTTGGTAAAAAAATCGGCGATTTTCCAAAAATATTTTTTCAAAGGTCCACCACATTGTTAATTTTAGAGCGAAGTCAATAATCCTAGTTCATACGAGAGCCAGTCATGTACTCTTTCTAACACCGTTGGAATTTTCCGATTCCGATGTTCCAGTGAGGAGTTATCATGCCCGCCATCAAAAATAAGGACCTTTCTTTAATTACAAAAAACAACAACAAAACAATAACAAAATTTTTTTGTAAATTATTTTTCTTCTCTTTTAAATCTTCAATTATATATGTGCAAAGTTACAAACCTTATCAAGCATTGGTATTGATTTACCAGCCCATTGAAAATCTTAAAAAAATAAAATCGAGAATGGGGGGGGGTGGCTTCCCTTAAGAGATAAATCTATTAGAACTACCATCAGTTCTGTGAGGAGATGCTGTCGTTTAGAGAAATGTTCAATAAACTGCTCATATTAGCTTGAAGGCGTATTTTGAAGATGCCGTTGTGTACATAGATTAAGCCTTACGGCCTGTTTTTGTAATTTGTTCCGGCAGTCACACGTATCGTTCGTATTAAAACGTATACGTCGAAAATTTGGTTTTTGTAATAATTGTAAAAGCTTTCGTCTAGAAACGATTGAGCTTTTTCATTCGTTTTTAACCATTAGTGCCAAAGTGTTTCTTTTGGTATCTTGTTGCAAATTTTCCAATAGAATTATTGCAAAATGAGGGTAACTCTGTTTATTGTTTACAAACAGTTTTTTTTACATAAAAAGTGTCAAAATAGAAAATTCAAAATGTTTGGTACGATTGCAATTAATTTTAATTATAAAGAAAAGCAAAATATTCCCCAAAGGAGAATACCTATGGCATTTAATGATACAGCTACATTATTCCACTTGTTATCCACTTCAAATTTAATGGATCCGAAAACAGGACGGCCAGTTGCTAATTGTGGGTAAAGTTCCATGAGATCGACCAATTTTTGGAATTGGGCAATCGTTGTCCTTTTGTTGCTAGGGGTTCAAACAATTCAATATAATTTTTTACATTTCATAGGGATATATAATTTTTTACAAACCATTTCTTCTTATATATTTCATCAGTATTTTCCATATTTGTTGCGTTCTTTTCACTAACAACACACAAATTGTAATGAACAAATAGTTTTCTTTATTATTTTTTTAAACGAATGGTATTTTCTCTTCGTTTGTTTTTGACATTTTTGTTCGTAAATAACGCACCGTTTTGTATAACAAAAACCAAAAAAATACGAATACCAAAAGCTCTTTCCTATTTCTCACTCACTACAACCGGTAATTTGTTTGCGAAAACCAAAATGAGTAACCTTCGTTTTTTCGACGAACGAATGGACATTTTACATTTACAAAAACAGGCTGTTAAACCCTGAACGAACAACAGGCACAAATTTCATGGTCGGAGTGTAGAAACATTTTTATTGAAATGAAAGACGTTGGCGAATATATTAAGAATCTAGAAGAAAAAATCACCATAGACATTTTTCAGCTATGGTGTGATGATTTTTTTCCTGGTAAATCTAACTCAAATCAATGAGTTTTGTGGAGAAGATATCTCGAGTCCTTTTTGGGGTTTTTTTGTCCACACGACGTATTTTTGAACCGCAAATATTTTGAAAAATCTCGTTCATACGATTTTAGATGTAGTCATCAATGACAAGATGATTATCATTCTTTTTCACTTTTACAGGTTTGGTGAACATTTTTGAAAAATTTTGTAAAATTTGTGTTTATATAATAATTTCGGTTAAAGCGTGATAGTTTGGTTATTAATTTATCGATGCTAAATCAGTGATTTCGACTACTGTGCAGCGTACCGAATTAAGTCTAGAATTAGGTGTGTTAAGTTTATAGATCCCATGCCGATTTCAATTAAATGGTGCTTCCTAGAATCCCATTCATATTTTTTTATTCGCTGGCTATTGGCGAAATCAGGAAACAAATCGCATATAAATATATACACGTATGTGCATAATTTGTTTTTCCCACAATTCATACATACACACAGAAAAATATATACGCTTTTGGATACATAATACCCAATTAAAATTGAACAATTAGCAAATATTTGTTGTTCGTTCTGATTTCCGAAAAGCCTGGCGGTCAACAGCAATTCCTCCTCTCTTAAAAATGTGTGCAGCTCTGATGTTTTTTGTGGAGGGAAGTTTTCAAAATTCCAATAGCAATGACTTCAACCTTGGCATAGCTCAACCGACAATGTCGGTGGTTTTCGCCGAAGTTATCCGGCTAATAGAGGAAAAACTGTGTAAAATTTTGATTGTATCCAAATTAACGGAGGAGGAAATAGGGAAGAATAAAATTGTTTTATTCGAAAACTAAGTTCCAGGGTGTTGTCGGATGTATTGATTATACACACGTACATATCATGGACCCAAAAGAAGATGTTCGCCACTTTCTGGCATTCATTTGGAATGCGTGTTGGTGGGCTATAGCAGTTAAGGTCTTCCGAAATGGCCTTCCACACATCATCGATAGTGTCTTTGGTTTGAACCAAAAGTCCGCACACCGCGTGCTACATTTGGGTGAGCTTCCATCCGGCAATAAGAACCTCAAATTGTTCTTTTGTAGTAATATTAACCATTATGGGAAGCCTACAAAGTTCAGTTATTATAAACAGCAATCAGAAATAAATGGTTGCCGAAAAATTCTATTTGAATCAACTGTAGTTGACAACAGTTGCCATCCATAATGCAAATTTGGCAACGCAACTAAACTATGGTTGCCATCCGTAATCGACCCATAAGACTTTCTTTATTAATGCCTTTTATTTCCATTTCTATCATACTCATATTTAAGAGAACACAAGCCCAACTGGCTTTCTCTTTTATTTATATTTTTTTGATTAATTTTACTATGTTTACCCGTTTTCTGTTCCAATATTGTTCGTATTATTTTGTACTCTTGCATTTTTTGTCTTTTACATTTACTATTAAAAAGTGCGGGAACACAGTTATTGTTTATATTGTGTGTACAGAAAATGCCATCACACAAAAATAATATTATTGAAGCATTCTTATACCACTGTACACTCTTTCAAAATAAAAAATCGATTGCAAGCAAATAATCGATTATTCCCATGACAACTAAACCGATTGGTCGAATGTCGACTTATGAAACCCTACTCAAGAGCTGCCTCTTCATTCGTATTCGTGAGTGTCAGAGAGTTGGGTTGGCAAACGTTCGTTCGTCGCAAGAAGAAGAAAAGAAGACAAGCAAAGAAATAAAGAAAACTTGGATAAATATTTGAGTAAAAACTGCAGAAAGTCTGCATTTATTTACACAATAATAATAATAATTACATTTGATAAAAATTACAGTTTTTAAATAAATATAACAAAGTCGTTGAAAGTTGGAACGGCGAACGCAAAAACAAGCAGCAGAACAACACAAAAAATTAACGAAGAGAAAACGCGCAAATCTCTGTGCAAAAAATATATTCCGAAATAAAAGAGTAGCAGTGAAGAAGAAAGCAAGCACATAAAAAAGCAGCAAAAAAAAGTAGAAAATAGTGACAAAAATTTGCTAGTGAAAAAAGCATTTACCCCAAAAAAAAAAGAGGAAAGTGAAATTTTTAACAAAATATCAGGAAAAACAAACAACGCCCGTATTTTTTATACAAAAAGTCATAAAAAACCATATTTTTATAAATAAATTCCACACAAAAGCCGAGCCGTACCGTACGGGACACACACATTCTTCGTTCACTGTCAGGATTTAAGGATTATTCATTCCAGCAGATTTTTTTAAAGAGGTAAGTCACGCATATGCCGACGAAAAAAAAACAAATAAAATGTGCTAAATGTCGGTATGTATGTCGGAAAAGGGGAGGTCAGGGTGTGTGTGTTCTTCTTTTGCAGTAATAGATAACAACACCCCGACGCCCAGCCCAGACCCAGACTGTCAAACATTTGCCAATTTGCAATTCCAATTGGGATTTTTTTTTAGTTTTTAATTTTTTTTCTTTTTTTTGATTTTATACTTTGTTTTCACTTTCCCAATACAACAAACATCACTCTGTGATCTATTCTTTTGTTTGACAATTCTGTTTTTTTTTTGTTCCGCTGCTGTTTATCATCTAATTTTATTTAGATGGTATGCTTATTATGAATACCATCATCATCATCAGCCATCCAACCAACCATCCATGCCATCCATTCCGAGTACAGACGACAACGCCTCTTGTGGAATTCTTTTTTAAAAAAAAAGCAGCAATTTTTTTGTTGTTGTTCCACATTGTTATGTTTGGCGGCCGACTAACTGACGTTATATTCACTGGGACCCATCACCCCCGCTCCCTTTTTACACCACCGCACACACTACCACTCCCTTTTTTGATGTGCACAAGCAAACATATGGTGTGTGTGAGTGAGTGTGGCTCTGTGTATGATATTTGCGTGTATCCAAGTTTTTGGAGTATTATTGTGGTAATTTACTTTTCTCCTTCCTCTCGATTTCTGCCGATGGCAGACTGGCTGTTGTGTGTATGTCAGTCACTCAGTCAAAAAGTATTCATTTCACTTCACTAATCAATGCCCATTAATTTTATCAGCAGCAAAACAACAACAACAATGGCAAACAGCAACACAGTCTAGTTGCCATTCATGTCATTGCATGAAGTCGCCGTCAACGGCGGTGGCGGCAGTCAGCCCTTTGAATGAATTGTTTGTGGAGCATTTTTTCTGTTCTTGTTTCGTTTTTTTTTCATCATTGATGACGTATTTCTTCCTCTTTTCACCACCCTCTTTAATGTTTTTTGTGTTCTTGTTGTTGTTGTTGCTGTCTAACGAAAATGCCATAGCAAAGAAATTCCTATTTGAACTTTGCCTCTGTGCTGTAGGAAAATGTCATCAGATTGGTTTTGCTCATTACTCCACACGAGTCTGTTCTCTCTCTCTCTCATCACATCATACTCTATCTTTCTCTCCCTTTAAAATTCTTATTTGAATTGGGGGATATTCTCATTTATTTGCTGTCACAATACCTTCCTGTGTAATATTTGTCCTTTTTCGTTTTTTTTGTTGCAATTTTAAAAGTGTTGCCATGTGGTTTTTGTATATTAATAATGAAAATGGGAATTTTTTATGTAAAATAAATTTTTTGATACGATAATTATAGTAACAAATGAAAATAATAAAATATAAAATACAATATATTTGAGAGCAAATTCACAAACACTAGGTTTTGCAACAACTTGAAATATTTGTCGGAGACCATACACGGTTCTACATATGGTTACTTCGCGTTATGGAATTTATTAAAATTTTACATCCTTAGTAGAACTGGGCTTAACTCTAGCTCAGTAAATATGATCAGATTTTTTGAATTTTTTTTTCCAGAGCTAGGTATTTTTGCCCTTATTATGGGGATGTATTTTTTTCTTAGGAGATTTTTTTGGCATATTCTTCAATTGAATTGATTGTAGTTTGGTATATTGGGTTCTTAATCTACAGCCACCTACCAAAAATGAATATGGTTCACTCCTTAGGGTAGCCCCGGATTTCGATATTTTGAGGGAGATTTCGAATGTTTGTTAAAGATATTTGTACGTAATTTTATATTTTGAATTCTCATTGAATAGAAAATCTCCTTACCAACAAATATGAAATTTTGGACCACCCAATACATTGGTATTTTGAAGATTAAAAACACTTTGTTCATCCGAATTGAATCTAATTGTTTGGGGATTCTCATTGTAAGGAATACGTTTTAATCCACAAAAATCATATAAAAGTGCTGAACGTTTTTAGATATTTTAAATGTCTACCTCTTGGCGAAGAAAATAGCTTGATTTTAAAGGTTTTTAATGGTTAAACCAAATCAAATTCCGGATTCGGTGACATATTTGCCGAAAATTTTCATTATTGGCCAATGTTTGCTTTAATTTTGCATATATTCTATTCAGAAAAAAATTTTGGTTATTAAAAAAATTATATTCGCAATTCTCAATCGACATGGCTGTCGATAGTGGCGCTTTAAAAATAGAGCTAACCACTATATAAGAGACCAACAAGGTCTCCTTGGTAGAACACCAAGTGCTGTCGGCCAGCAATTTGTTTCTTATTGGGAGTTCTAGAAAAAATACGTTTCCTTGAAACAAATCTGTATACGCTCTGCCAAATGATGACATATGCACAATGCTACTTCAAAAATGTGCCTCATCGAAATATTGGTTATAAACATCGAATCCGTCTCAGAAATTGTAGTCGATTTACAAATGCCTTGCCGTCTGTCCCGCTGGCTGATGTAGACGATAGCTCTCAAATGGAGTAACCAAACTTTGAACGTTGTACTTAAATCATGTAAATATTGTGAATACTCCAAACTTAAATCGTGTTCGAAAATGGTGAACATTGGTCCACTTCCTCTGATGACACCTTCTCTAATATAATCAACATTTTGTTGAAAATAAATTTTATTACCTCAGATGAATAACCTACTATTTTAAACACGAGTAGGCTTAGCTCAACTAATATCACGGCCTCAATCATATTGGGTAATACGGCATTTACATTAGAATTTTTTACCGGGTTAACCTACTTTATGTGGATTTATTTGGCATGTATTCAAAGGAATAGACAATTTAAACCCACTGGGTTAACCAGATCTGGTATAATCTAAACGTACTTTAAGACTCTATTCCTAACACATATTCCGCAGGTGGACTAGGACCACACGACACGCTGCAGCTCTTAAACTGCCCAGCTGAGTCGACTCTTCTATTGCCGAATTCGCTGTGGACGCAACCCGTTCAAGTTGCAACATTCTTGAATTTGGAGTTAGAAGAAGCTGAACCATCCCATGTATTTTGTTGCTATAACTACAACAACAACTATTTTAAACAAGCCTTTATATTGTTTGAAGATGTGTTTTTTGGTCCACTCTTTCTTATACATCTGCCAGAAATTTTTGCCAAATCTACAGATGCTGTAGATCCAATATTATGCGAATTGACTTTCCGATCCAATTTCTTACTTAATCTAGGTCAACTCTGAATATGTAAACTATCTGTCTACTTACTCTGGTACCTATCCGGGCCCAAATTGTCAACTTCATATTAAGTCTTTGAAATGGAAATTATGAAAAAAAGATGAAGTCAGTTCGCGTCAATTCAGGTCAAAAAACCTCTCTATTTTATAGTTCGGCCATGTATCCGTCAACTACCATATTTGTGTATCAAAGTGCATTCATGCGACACCAAATTTCTGCGGAATCTATCTTCATAGACACAATTGTAGGGACATGTTTCTGGCCATATATGGCTATCACCCCAGGCTAACACCAGCATAAAACGTTTCCACGACAGAGGGGTCTACGATACGAAACGATTCGAGTCATACTCGGCAAAAGTCTGTCACCTCAGCCCATTGTGTAATAGCAATAGGGCTGTTACAACAACAACCAGCACAGAAATTATATAATCCAAAAAATAAAACTGTGGGAGAAGCTGGCAGGATCGTAGACAGATTTATTTATTTTATTTAAACTCTTACATGTACACAAAGCTTCTTTGGCCAATTATTATGAATACATTATGCGAATTCGTTGATATATGGCTCTACTCTAAAAAGCTACTATTTTAAACTATTTATTTCGGTTATCAGATCTAAATTTGTCTCTAGCATGGGATGCACGAAGGAAACGTTATGAAAATCGCCTTTACACGAGTGGCAATTCCAAAGAATCTCAAACAACTAAAAGGATACTACAAGAGATTGTAGATCAAATGAAGGTTGAGGTTGGTTGGTTGAGTTGAAATTTTCTAATTGTTATTCTATGACAAAATAAATTATTTTTCGATTTTTAAAGTAGAAATCATCCTCCCGAGGGAACTTCGGAATAAAAGGATACAACGCCGTGGTCCTAGACCCACTTTTAATTATACCGATCGTCATATCTCGACTAGATGAGTCGATCTAGCCATGTGTGTCTGTCCATTATAATTTGTATATACGATGCATGCCACAGTTATGGACCAATCTTCACGATTGGTAAAGATCGGTTAATATTTAGGGAATGGAATGGAACAAACACCTAATTTTTGTCGCAATTATGGCCCGAACGTCGAGAAATTCTACAGAGAGAAGGGGACCGAGCCAAGGAATCAGCTCGGAATCTTTTGAGAAAGATTGGTCAATATTTAGCGGATCAAATGAACCCAGACGTTTGTGTGAAAAACAACAACATTTGTATTCTGTCGGAAATGTCGTGCTTATCATTTTGAAATTTTACATGAAGTGAATAATGGATTTTTTCCCCAATCTAATATATAGCTCCCTTATATGTTCTCCTACAATTTAATGTAAGTGGAAAAGCAGGGATTCTGAATATTATTTTCTATAGATTTGTAAATTTATTTATTTTGATTTTAAATACTACTCTAAGATGACAGTATTTTATGTGTTTATTTTAAACAAACCAAATTGACCTTTGACCCGCATATTTTTAAACACAATATATCGCTGCAACGCATAGTAAATTCTGGAAATTCCTATACCAGCAAGAATTCGAAAAATTAACAAAAAAAAAAAAAAAATACATAAACATCAATGACTCATTGTATCCGTGACACATAAATGCTAATTGTTTAATTATACATTGTGAGTAAAATATTTAATTTAGTTGTTCTTGGAATTTGTTTAAAAATATATATCTCACCGAAAATTTATCGTATATTTTGCAAAATCGAAAAATTGAACGTAAACATATATGACTTTCTTCAGTATACTTAATCTGTAACTTTTGTTAATAAGAAAAATTATTGAGGACCCATGATATTGTTGTCAGAAAAAACACCTTCAGGAATTGCCAAATTTTCAGAACGGATGTACTGATTATTAAAAAAATATTAAATTTGATGGAAAAGTCTTTTAATAGAGACTCTGTCTGGCAACTTTTTCTATTTTTGTCACTGATAAGAATTTTGTTAATTGTTAGTCAAGCTGATCGCTTATATGATAAATTAAAAAAAAATGAGATTAGTTAAAATAGTTGTTTACCTTTTAATATTAATCTTATCAATTTGCAAGAAACATATCTTTTCACATACGATTTGCAATTTTGTCTTGATTTAAGTTGAATTTGTATTCAAAGGCTGTTTATAATATGCTAACTGAGATAAAAATTCTTTGAATGAAGAGGTCATCTACGAAACAGAGGTCATTTTGTTGAAACAGTGCACAAATCGAAATACAAAATGTTATCTGTAAAAATGCGATCTCACAGATAGAGTAGATCTTTTCGTTATTGTCCAACCCAGCTGATTGGCTATAAAATCCCCTCAAAATGACGTCGACATGTGTTGTATGTATTTATTGGAAGCTTGTTTTTTTGCGATGAGTAATGAATGTTAACTTGTTTTTTTTTTCACTATTGGCTAAAACATGACTGAATATCAGTGAATTGTTTATTTGTTGTTGTTCGTTTTTTCTCGTATTCTCTAATTTTTTCTCTTCAACATTATTTATGTTTTTTTTGAATAATTTTTGTTCTTTGTTGTTGTAGTTTTACACCAAACAAACAAATGATGATGACACAATTCTAAGTCTTTCTCTGAATACTGTATGCATAAATTAAAAGACGAATGTTGAAAACAAAATTTAAAAAAATCCATAGCAACAACAATTTAATTGTTTAGAAACTTTTGTTTTTTGCCAACACCATTCATTCTATGCTTTCTTCTTTGCCAGCCAAATGATTTTTTAAGAGCTCGTTAATTTACACACTTTTCTAAACATTTTTCTAAAACTAAAATTTCACTTTTTTTAATTATGCTTATCTTTTTAATGGTGTTTTGAAAAATTTATGTTTTTCGGAATTTTTAAAAAGAGCATAATTTTTAGTTTATATATTTAATGAACTTAGAAGATGTCATTTTCAATTTTGTTGTGACAGTTTAAAAATGACGATCAAGTTTAAATCTAGAGATCAAGCTACAATATTCTATTAATTGAAATTGTTTTTTCTTTTATAAATTTTGAAAAATTGTACCACATTTTGGCACGGGGTCACACCAAGAGGAGTTAGCGTCAAAATTTTCTATATATTTTTCCCGATTAAAAAATATTGTCACCCATATTTTTTAAAACAAATGTTGAGCTCTGTTTCACTTTTCCTGCAATATGGAAATAGGTCAATAATCTTGTACTAATCGAAATCTATTTCGATTAATTTCTATAGAAATAATTATTATCGACAATATTTTCTATATATGCATAATTATTATCGACAATATTTTCTATATATATAATTATTTATTTTTTATATAATAGTTATCGACAATATTTTCTATAGAAATCATTGTTATCGAAAATATTTTCTATATAATTTATTGTTATCGGTAATATTTTCTATACAAATTTTGTTATCGACAATGTTTTATGAATAAGTATTTGTTATTGACAATATTTTATATAGAAATTATATTATCCACAATATTTTTTATGAGATCGATAATATTTTTAGTTGAATATATTATTATGTATAGTATTTAATGCTGAAATTTTGTTATCGACAATATTTCCTACAGAAATTTTTGTTATCGATAATATTTGTTATGGTAATAGTTTTTATCGACAATATTTTATGCAGCAATTGTCGTTATCAATAATAATTTCTACAGAAATTATAGTAATCGACATTATTTTTTTATAGAAATTATTGTTATCGACAAAAACTTTAGAAATTATTGTTATCGACAATATTTTCTATATAATTTTGTATTATAGGCAATATTTTCTATTAATATTGTTGTTATCGACAATATTTTTTATAAAAATTCTTGTTATCGGTATTATTGTATATGGTATTTATTATAATCAAAAATATTTTCGGTTATATTGTATAAGAAATCGATAATATTTGTCGGGGGATATATTGTTATTGTTTGTATTTAATGCTGAAAAATGTGTTATCGATAATATTTTCTGCAGAATTTATTTTTATCGATAATAGTTTCTATAGAATATATTGTTATCGAAAATATTGTCTATGGATTTTTTGTTATCGATTATATTTTCATTTATTGTTATCAAAAATATTTTCTATAAAATTTTGTTGTTGTCGAAAATATTTTCAATAGTAATAGATTTATCAATAGTATTTTATCGATAATGTTTTTTTTATAAAAATTATAATAATCGACAATATTTTCTATAGAAATTATTGTTATCGAAAGTATTTTAATGTTATCGACAATATTTTCTATTAAAATTATTGTTATAGACAATATCTTAAAAAAAAAAAATCTTGTTAGCGGTAATATTGTATATATAGATTTTATTGTTATCGGCAATATTTTCCATGGAAATCGATAAAATCAATAATGTTATCTACTGAAATAGTAGTTATCGATATTTCCAACACATACAATTTTTATCGGAAGAGTTTCTATAATGGGTATTGTTTTTCAAAGAAATTTTTATTTTATCGATAACATTTGCAAAGGGAAATCTTATTATCGCTATTATTTCAAAACAAAATATTGTTATCGACATTATTTTATTTATCCCGAGTGTTTTCAAATCGATAAATTATTTAATTTTTATTATCGATAATGTTCTTGGAACAAATAATCGTTATCGGAAAGTTTTTTTTTAAAAAATAACCTGTTATCGTTAATATTTTTATCGATAATATTTGCAAAAAAATCTACCGATATTTTTTAAAGAAAATGTTATCTTTAATATTTTCTACCGATAATATTTGTAAAGGAAAATCTTGTTATCGATATTATTTTCAAATATAAAACTTAATATCTGAAATATTTTTTATTGAAAATCTTGTTATCGATATTATTTTAAATAAAAATGATTATTATGTTAAACATATTCCATAGGCATAGACATCGACAATATTTTTCGATAGAAGTTTATATTATGGATATTCACTTTATAATCGGTAAAATGTTCATTATTAATCTTATTATCGATAATATTTTCGTTAAAAAATTTAGTTTTTCATTGAAAATCTGGTTGTTGGAATACCCTTTGAACTGACAACACGTATAAAAGCAAACTACAGCATAATTATAACAACAACATTAAATCTCCTGCAATAAAAATTACTTAAATTGCCGTCTACTTTCCGACCATACACGAGTAATAACAAAACAATCTAATTAGATTTTTTTCCACTTTTGTAAAATACAACCCCAGGCAGATAGTGAAAATGTAGTTAGAAAAAAAAAACCAAACCCTCTTCAGTTTGGGCACTGCACTCAACCACAGCCAGCTAACTTATAATGCGACTGCTGCAGTAAATTGGCCGCCAAAGAAATGTGTAAAGATGTTTCTTCTTAAAGTACTGTTGAGAATGGCTGTTGAATTGCTGCAAGGGATTTGGCACACATCATCAACAACAACATTGCCACCACCAAATGGTGCTGCAGCAGTCGTCGTCGTCGTCTGCTTGCCATGGTAAAGGTAGTCGGAGCAATTACTATGCGGTTTACTGAACTTAAATGTTACGGAAGTAAACATGAGAACAATACATTACAAAAACAACAAGAGAAATAAGAAAACTACATGACAGCTTTAATAATAATATAAAAAACCTGTCTCATTCTTTCACGTGATATTCCATTGCAAACAACAACAAGTGTGTTAACTAAAATAAGACAAAGAAAATTTTGAAAAATTCCCTGGGAATTTTTCAAATAATAACAAAAAATAAATATAATTATAATAACTTTATATAAAACAACTAATGATGGCAAGTAACGAAGATGATTATCACTCAGTCAGCACCCTCACCTCACCACCATTGTAGGTTACCACACCAACTGAAAAATGTCTACTTCCATTTCCATAATTTTTCTTCTACAAAGAAAAAAAGTAAACAACATAATTCTTAAATTATATGGCATTTTATGGAATTATGAGTTTCTTCTTCCCATCTCCTTTGCATAATTAATTTAAAATGGTGGGAGTTTTTCTGGGTTAGTTTTACCAAACAACATCAACATCTACAGGTCTGATTTAAATTTCTCCTCTTTAGAAAATTAAATTGTCATTTGGGGTTTGTCATTTTTATTTTATTCTTATTTTTTTTGTAATAAATAGGGCATGGAATTGTCACACATTCCATGGTTGGTTGTTTAAGAAAATTACATATTCTCTATAGAAAATTTAGTTGTCTGTATTATTTTGTAGAGAAAATCTTTTTTATCGGCTATATTTTCTGTAGGGAATTTATTCATCGGTAGTGTTTTCTTAAGAAAATCTTGTTATCGTTAAAATTGTCTATAGAAAATATTTTAATCGATAGGGTTTATCAAAGAAGATCTTGTTATCGATATTTTCTATAGAAAATATTGTTGTCGCTTTTATTTTGTATAGAAAAATCTTTTTATCGGTTATATTTTCTGTAGGGAATTTATTCATCGGTAGCGTTTTCTTAAGAAAGTGTTGTTATCGATATTTTTTTAAACTATTGTTATCGGTATATTTTTTCAAAGCACATTTTGTTAACTTTAATATTTTCTTTATATAATTTTTATTCATACTGATTTCTTAAGAAAATGTTATCGAACATATTTTCAATACAAACTATTGTTATCGCTATGTTTTTTCCAAAGGAAATCTTGTTGTAGTCAATATTTTCTATAGAAAATTTATTCATCCAAAATTTTTCCTAAATATTAACTCTTGTTATCATAGAAAATCTTTCCATCGTCAGTATTTTTTTTTTGTCGCAAATACTGTTATTGGTAATACTTTTTATAGACAATTCGATATTGTTTCTATTGACATTTTTATCGATAGTATTTTATATAGAAAAAATATTTTATTTTGGATAATATTTAATATAGAAAATCTGGTTATCGTTAATATTTCCGATAGAAAAACTTTTTATCGATATTATGTGCAATAGAAAATCTTGTTATCGGTAGTGTTTTCAATCGAAAATCCTGTTATCGGTAATGTTTATGATAGGAAATCTTGTTATCGATATTATTTTATATAGAAAATCGTGTTATCAGTAGTATTTATGTAGGAAATAGTGTTAGCGGCAATAGTTTTTATAGAAAAATTTGTTATCGATATTTTTTCTACAGAAAATTTCGTTATTGGTAGTGTTTTATATAGAAAAATGTGTTTTAGATAATATTTTATACAGAAAATTTTATTATCGTTAATATTTTATATAGAAAAACTTTTTATTGGTTGTGTTTTCTGTACAAAATCTTGTTATCGATATATTTAAATAGAAAATATTGTTTTCAGTAATATTTTCTATGGAAGCTATTGTTGTCGACAGTTTTTTTATATAGCAAATCATGTTATCGGTAGTATTTTATATAGAACATTTTGTTATCGTTAATATTTTCGATAAAGAAATATTTTATCGTATATGTTTCTTACAGAAATCTTGTTATCGGTAATATTTTCAATAGAAAATCTAGTTATCGGCAATATTTTTTCTATAGAAAGAATACTTATCGGTAGTATTTTATATAGAAAATCTTGTTATAGATAATATTTTATATAGAAAGTGTTATTTTTTCGGTTATGTTATTTACAGAAATCTTGTTATCGGTATTATTTTCAATAGAAAATAAAGTTATCGGTAATATCTCTCTATAGTAATCGAAAATATTTTCTCATGAAAATCTTATTTTCCGTTATATTTTGTATATAAAATCTTATTATCGGCAATATTTTCCATAAATTTTTTGTTATCCGTATTATTATGTACGAAGAATATTGTTATCGATATTATTTTGCATGGAGAATATTGTTATTGATATTATTTTCTATAGATGATTTTGTTATCGATAATATATTCTATAATATATTACTGTAGATAACTTTGTTATCGATAATATTTTCTTTTTTTTTGTTTTTGCAAAATAGTCAGGCTTAATCCCAGTTTGTTGTTTTTATAAAAAAACAACTATTTATTAGTGGGGAATGTATGGCATTGTCCGCCGAGGGGTAAGGCAGGGAAGACTATAGTTTCGGATCTCGCCACTGATCCTCATCAGTTCCCTTAGTTTTTTGTTGGGATATTCTCCCCAGAAGCTATTAATAGCTTCTTTACAAAAAACCTTTCAAACCCAAATGTCTCTTGTGACAATTCGAAGTTCTTACGTTACCAGCGATACGACCCCAATGAGACTATTTTGCAAAAACAAAATACAAATGGTATCCCAAATAACCCGCCAAACACTACTGAAGTTGTAGACGAGGCACGGTCATACTGTTTGGTTTATTGCTTTAACTAGCAATACCAACAACAACGTTATGTGCATTCGTTACAAAGTGACTACACATAGCAGTGGGAAATGTATTGTAGTTGTCTGTAAATGCCTTGTTGACCACGAAGTCAGGCGCCAACGAAACGAACTTCTCATTGGGGTCGTATCGCTGGTAACGTAAGAACTTCGAATTGTCACAAGAGACATTTGGGTTTGAAAGGTTTTTTGTAAAGAAGCTATTAATAGCTTCTGGGGAGAATATCCCAACAAAAAACTAAGGGAACTGATGAGGATCAGTGGCGAGATCCGAAACTATAGTCTTCCCTGCCTTACCCCTCGGCGGACAATGCCATACATTCCCCACTAATAAATAGTTGTTTTTATAAAAACAACAAACTGGGATTAAGCCTGACTATTTTGCAAAAACAAAATACAAATGGTATCCCAAATAACCCGCCAAACACTACTGATAATATTTTCTATAAAAATCTTGTTATCGGTAACATTTTCTCACGAAAATCTTGTCATCGTTAATAGTTTTATTAAAAAGTTTTTTTTATGTTATGTTTTCTATACAAAATATTGTTTTCGATATTATATTCAACAGAAAATGTTGTTAACGATAGCATTCTCATTATAAAATCTTGATTTGATATAGGCAGAATGTTATGTAGAAAATATTGTTATCGATTATATTTTCTGCTGAGAATTTTATTATCGGTAATATTATCTATAGAATTTGTTGTTATCGGTATTATTTTGTATGTAGAAAATTATTATTTTGTAAACAAATCTCATTATCGATAATATTTTCGAAAAAAAAAACATTTTTAATATCGATAATATTTTCCATAGATAATCATTTTTCCGTTTTTTTTTTCTATTCAAGAATAATTTAGGTATTATTTTCAATAAAAAATTATTGTCGGTTATGCTTTCTTATGAATATCTAGCTATTGGTTATTTTTTCTAATAAAAAATTATTATCGATAATAGATTCTATAGGAAAATGTTGTTGCAGATAATAGTTTCTATGGAACATTTTATTTTTACCAAATGACATTTTTTCTGTCGATAATATTTTCTGCAGAAAATTATTTTTTTATTTATTTTTATTATTTTTATTTATTTTTATTTATTTTTATTATTTTATTATTTTTTATTTATTTTATTATTTTTTTACTGAAAATCGTATCATCAGTAATTGTTTGTATAACACATCTTGTTATAGAATATTTTGTCTAAATCGAATTTTTTTTATCGTTAATATTTTTTATACAAACTTATATTATCGTATATAATTTCCATAGAAAACCCAGTTATCGAAACATTTGTGTACAACTACATTAATTTCCGGATTTTATGGAATATAATTTTATATCATTTTACCATCTCCCCCTTTTTTTTTGCTCTGAAAAATACCATCTTAATTATGATATTCCAACAAAAAGTGACAGCATCACGCACATCTGGATTTTTTATCTCGTCACATCTTCTTCTTGCTTTATTTAATTTCATTCTAACACTCCCACACATTTTTTGCTACGCCGTGTTTTTAGTATCACATGAAACGTGTTCTCATCTTAGTAGAGGTGGATTGTATTTTATTTACTGAAAAAAAAATTAACCAAATACCAAAGCGTGTGTCTTACAAACCTCTATTCTCAACCACAACAACTACAATTTTGGTAAATCAATGCTACTTGATTTAGTGTTGCTGTTGATGGACAACAGCCCAACTAAAATTACCACAATTCCGTTAAATGTTAAAACCTGTCAATTTTGACATTTTTAAATGCCTCCCTTATATGGACGATGGTTATGTGCTGCTTGTTGTTGCTTACCAAATGTTTTTGTTGCTTTGGTATGTTTACAAAAAATGTTATCCAAATATTTTCTTAAGATTCTGTTAACCAAATATTATTTTGACTTTGTTTTTTTTTTTTACTTTTGTTTATTTGTTGTTGTACTTTTTTGTGTGTCAGATTTTGTAAACATTACCTATCTTTGGTCGGCCATGCAATGTATATAATGATTCATTTGTAAGTTTATCGAATTGTTTGTAATTTTTGTTTTTGTGGAGTTCGATATGGAACTTTGATTGACATGTAATCGGCTTTTTTGGGTTGTAATCAGTTGTTGTTAATTGCATGACCAATTGTACGTGGCGGTGAGTTATCGGGGCAAGCCACAACCTTTTTGCTTGCGCTGTCCATAGTGTGTGACACATAATTAAATACAAATAAATAAATAATTAGTAATAATGTTACTTGCAACAGCCATTCTCCATGGTGATTAATTGTTAAAAATAATATTTATTTAATAAAATATGCACTTTACGAGGGGTGTTTAAAAAGGGTATAATATTTTCTAAGTTGTAATATTTTATAGGTTGCTTTTATAGAAACTTGGTCTTTTCCCTGTACTGCAATCATCCACTAGTTTTTACTACTTTTGCCGATATCATAAAGGAGTACGGGAACAGACAGACAGGGAACAGACACATAATACTTCGAATGCATATTATATGTTATGTATGTAATATCGATACCATATTTTATAGATTATATTTTCTGTAGTTAATATTGTTATAGTTTTCATTTTCCTTAGAAAATATTTAAACAAATAATTTTTTTTATAAACAAATTTTGATACCGATAACATTTGCTATAAGAAATCTTCATGAAGACTATAAATTATTTGCAGTATACTATTTTTATCGATAATGGACAATATTTACAACATCTACAATATTTGTTATTGACAATAAAATTGTCAAATTTTTACATTATCGAAGCAGATATATTCTCATTGCTAGGATTTTTCTCTAATGATATAATTATCGGTGGTTTTTCCATAGAAAGTTTTATTATCGATAATATTTTCTAAACATAATTTTATTATCGATAATAATTTCTAAAGAAAAAATTAATTATCGATAATATTTCTAAATATAATTTTATTATTGATAATATTTTCTAACGACAAATTTTTTATCGTTGATATTTTCTAAAGAAAATATGTTATTTGTATTATTTTCTATAGAAACCTGTTTTATAAGTAATATTTTCTATCGATAATAATGTTATCGATAATGAATTTAGATGATTTTGTTGTTATTAATAATAAAATATATACAATATATCTTGTTATCGATATTTTTTTTCTGTAGAAAATCTTGTTATCGATAATATTTTCTGTATATAATTCTGTTATCGGTGTTATTTTGTATGGATAATAGTGCTTTCAGTAATATTCATTGTAGAAAATTATATCGATAATCTTATCTAAAGAGAATTTTTCTATTGCTAATATATTCTACAGAAAATTTTGTTATCGGCATCGGATTTTTAACATATATTTTTTTAGATAATACAAATATTATTTTAGGTTATATTTGCTATAGAAAATTTATTTTTGGGACTATAGAAAATCTTATTACCGATTATATTTTCAAAATATAATTCGGTTATTGCGGTGATATTTCTTATGGAAAATTGTGTTATTAGTGAAAATAGTGTTATTCTAGAGAGAATCGTGTTATTGCTAATATTAGGTTGGGGAAAAAGAAATCCATTATTTTTATATTAACTATAGGACTTTATTTAACAAGCTTCGGAAAGTCCGATTTGGGCCAAGTATGCACCGCTTTGATGTATGATTTGTTGCCATTTTAAAGGTAACTTCATAATGCCTCTCTCATAGAAGTCCCGCCCCCTGTTTGCAAAAAGTTCTAGTAGTCGATTTTCACAATCCCCCCTAGATACCAATTTTTTCTATCATTGAAGAAATTTGGCAATGCAAGAAAAAGGTAATAATCGCTTGGTGCCAAGTCCGGACTGTATGGCGGATGCATTAAAACTTCCCA
This sequence comes from Musca vetustissima, assembly GCF_032173495.1. Classification (NCBI taxonomy): domain Eukaryota; kingdom Metazoa; phylum Arthropoda; class Insecta; order Diptera; family Muscidae; genus Musca; species Musca vetustissima. Next base: position 57,086 of record NW_026884145.1, read on the forward strand.
ACCAAGCTCCCGAAGTTTATGGTGAGACACTGTAGATGTGTGTGGCCTAGCGTTGTCCTGGTGGAACACGACACCTCTCCTGTTGGCCAATTCTGGTTGTTTCTTGTCAATTGCTATCTTCAAACAGTCCAGTAGTTTACAGCAGAGATCAGAATTTAGCGTTTGGCCACATGGAAACAACTCATAATAAATAATCCCATTCCAGTCCCATCAAATGCATAGCAGAACTGGTTTGATCACCGTTTGAGGTGCTCCATCGCTCTTTGACTACGATCGCTTTTGGTACAGGGTTATCATATGTGATCCATTTCTCATCTGCAGTCACCATCTGTTTAAGAAATGGGTCTATATCATTCCGTTGGGCCAAGGCTTCGCTGATGGAAATTCGATCCATCCTATTTTTTCTGTTAATTGGTGTGGCACCCAAACATCGAGCTTCTTTTTGAATCCAGAAGGTATATTCTGTAACTTTTAACAACATCCGATATTGTTTAATTTTCTTTTGTTATTGTAAAAACAACAAAACAAACAAATGAAATTGTTTTAAAATAAACAATGTCGTATATTGTTAAAATGTTACAGAATAAGCCTACAGGTTCGTGTAACAGATTTAAATCAGTTTTATGGTCGATTTTTAGCTCCTGGGCGACTGTTAACATGCCGCTCAACCTCGATCACTTCTTCGATTTTATCGATATTTTCGACGACCGGCCTAATGGATTTCTTTTTCCCCAACCTAATATTTTCCATAGAAAATTCTATTTCCGATACATTGTTTTTTTTTTTTAAGAAAATGTGCTATCGATAATATTCCATATACAAAATGCTGTTATCGACAATGTTTTCCTTTGAAAATATTTGTATCGATAACATTTTCTATGAAAAAACAATTATTGTCAGTAATATTTTCTTTATCAGATTTTACTAACGGTTATATTTTATTCAGAAAATGATGCTATCGGTAACATTCTCTATAGAAAGTCTTGTTATCGATAGATATTTTTTCGTTAATATTTTCTATTGAAAGTCATGTTATCGTTAATATTTTATATAGAAGTATTTTTGTTGATACTTTCTAATTTAATATTAACATTTTTATAGAAAATAGTTTTATCCATAATTGTAATATCGATATTTTTTTAAACTCCTGTTATCGGTTATATATATATTTTTTTTTTATAAAAATGTGTTATGTTTAATTTTTTAGAAAATCATGTTATCGATAATAGTTAATATAACATTTTCTGGAGAAAATCCTGTTATCGGTATTAGTTTCTATAAAAATCTTATTATCGATAAATATTTTCTATATATACCATTTTTATCAATGTATTTATATCTGAATTCAAACTAAACAAATCACTTTCTCTTTTTTACTTTCAGGTAAATCAATCAACATTTTCCAGATGGGTACCATACACGTTTGTCTATTTTTTATTATTTATTTTCAATATTAGAATTGATTTCTCTCTCCTCCCCCACTTCGTAAAAGGCGCGTCATATATTTGTTAACCAACTCTAACCATACATTAACCTTCAATTATTTTTAACTTTGAAATATAAATCAGATGATAAAAAACATTAAATACAATATGAGCAACAACAACAATGCATGGTTAGAAACCGCAAACAAAAATAAAAATCGTATTAAAAAAAGTGAAAAACATATGACCGAGTTCCAATTAATCATCATCGCGGTCTTCGTCATGAATAAATCGTTGGAAACAAAAAAATCGATATGGAAAAAAATGATGTTGAACACAAAATAAAATCACAACATCAAATAAAAAAATGACTGATGAAGGAGGAAACAAATGTTTTCGTATGTTTGTTGATATGAAAATTGAAAAAAAAACAAAATAAATAAAAAATAAAAAAAAAAACTGGGAGGGTAAGAAGGTGGGCTAAATATCTAACTACAAACAGCACCGACACCAGCACCCGCTTGTTCTTCTATTTGAGATGCATTTCTTTCTGTTGTATTATTTTATCTTTTACTACACAGTGGTTAAAAAGATAACATCAAAGAATTGATGTTGTGGAGGGGAAAATTATAATGAAATTAAAAAAAAATCGAGTGTGTCATAAATCAGCTGTTATGTCTACCATAATCTTCGGGACCCTATCCAGCAAATTTGATGGACTTATATCGTTCAAATGCTACATGACCGGCATAAATAAAAAATTGATTTTTGTTATTTGAATTTTTGTGATCACGTAGGTTCTTCTCCTGGCTTTCCTTTTCATTGCAAAATTTAGATCATCAAGCTCGACTCGAAAGAGTATAAATAATCACTTAAAAAATTGATTTTGCAGAATATTTGTTGCCTCACACCTTACAACGAACTTCTACAGTTTCTCAATCAGAGTGCGAAAGAGATATACATCTGAATTTTTTACACAATATGAAGTCCGATATAGCGAACAATTCTGCTTCATTAACTCAAAAATAACGATTTCTGATATATGACGGTCTTGCAGCAAATGAAGTCTTCTCTATCAGTTGAAAATTTCAAAATTTTTTATATTTTTTTCTGCGCCATTTCGAAGATGATTTTATTTCTTTCAACGGCACTGTCTGCCCTGCTTCCATCACTGCAAATCGAGAATATTATTTTTCAATATTATTTGCGGTACTTGTGGTTTTTTATTCGCCATATGCTATTGTTTGTTTTCTTTAAGTATTTGGAATTTGTTCCAGTTATTGCAACATGGTAAGGTGCAGCAGTGTAGCTTCTGCAGTATTTGAATAAAGAAAAATAGCACCACCAAATTACAAATTAAATACATATCGTGGGGGTAGCATACCATATGTTTGCATGTGATGGCTCTGATCATCAATGTTCGCAGATGGAAAATAAACATATGAAAAGTAAAAACAAATAAAAAGAAATGGTAATTATTAGGCTGGGGAATTTCTTTTCTATTTAACCCTGTATCATCTGGAAATTATGGTGGATAACAAAGTAATTCACTTGCAGATTCGTATATCTGAATCCCAATGTAAAAATTTTAGTAAAAAATAATATTTAATTTGATCATCCGGAATTTGTATACCTTCAGCTTTATTGCTGCTAATGAGGGTATATACATTTTTCTATGACAAAAATGTGTCTCATCCAAATTTTGATTTTAGAGTGTCAGATTTTCAGATGTCCGTCTTTCTAGTTGGGTGATGCACTCGAAATCTTTCGATTCGATTTCATCCAAAATTTGCACATCGTAATATTGGTTCCTAACGTAAATCCAGTTGGCTTTGGCGCAGGCACATCTTCCTGTAGAGATGAAAATGGAAACATGGTGACAGATACAGATTGCGTGTTGAGGATCTGGAAGGAGCATTTTGAAAAGCTTCTGGCATCAAATAGTGGCGGTGAAGAAGGACAATAAAGCAGCAGGTGCCGATAGATTACCAGCCGAACTATTCAAGGCCGGTGGTCAGCTGCTGGCCAGGAGTATGCAATAGTACAATTTGGCTAGCCCAATGATTGGAACCTCAGCATCCTGTGTCCCGTGCACAAAAAGGCGGCAAGACGATATGTGCCAACTATAGAGGGAAAAGTCTCCTTCCCATCGCATATAAAGTTCTATCCAGTGTGCTGTGTGAACGACTGAAGCCAATGGTCAATGACATTATTGGACCATACCAATGCGGCTTCAGGTTTGGCAAATCCACCAGATATTCACACTGCGCCTGGAAAAGACTTACGAAAAACACATCGACACATTCCACTTTGCAACGACTATAAAGCCGCATTCGACAATCCTATCCATTCAGAGGTGTTTAAAGCCATGTCTGCGTTCAGCAATCCTGCAATGTTAATACGGCTATGCAGGATAACTTTAAGTGACACAAGGTCAGAAGTTAAAGACGTAGGGGACCTCTCGGAGCCCTTCAATACCGAACGATGACTCAGACAAGGTGGCAGTTTGTTGTGTGACCTGTTTAACATCCTGCTCGAAAAGGTTATAAACAGAAGGTAATAAACAAAAATTATAATATCAGTTTTGAAATCCGGAGGTGAATGGTGTTGGCCAACAGATGCAACTCGAAAGCAAGGCCACCTCTCGCCTGACCAAACACACACTCTACAAGACGCTGATATTACCCGTGCTGTTGTATGGATCTGAAGCACGGCTACTTGCGCATGCAGATGAGGTAGCTTTTGGAGTGTTTGAGAGAAAAATTATCCGAAAGATCTATGGGCTGATCTGCGTTGCCGACATAGTCAGCCGGATTGAGCTACAGCGACTCCCTTTTATATGCTTGGCTCGCTTTTATATTTGAGCTGTGGCATCCTCATCCATTCTCACAACATGACCATGTCGATGTCCGAGAATTGGTGGTATAGCGCATGGTTCATTCGGCGACGATATTCACCGTCGACGCAGATTGGTTCATAGATCTTACGGAAAAATGTTCTCTCAAACATTCCAAGAGCTGCCACATCTGCTTGCGCTAGTTACCATGCTTCAGATCCATACAATAGCACGGGTAATATCATCGTCTTGTAGAATGTGAGTTTGGTCTGGCGAGAGGTGGCCTAGCTTTTGAGTTGCTTACTCAGAACATAGTGGCATCTGTTGGCCAACATTATTCTCCGGATTTCAAAGCTGATGTTATTAGTTTTGTTTATGGTGGAGCCGAGGTTTATAAAATCGTTCACTACCTCGAAGCTGTAGTTTTTAAGTGCCACAGTGGGTCTGAGTCTACTGGACGTCTTGCGCGTTTCTACCATCAGCTTTATTTTCTCGCCATTTACTGCCAGTGCCACTTTGGCAGACTCCTCAGTTGGTTCAAAGTTGGCTGTTACCGCTCGAATGTTCGACCCATAATGTCGATGTCGACCAGCTTATTTACCGCTAATTCCCTGATTATTTCAATACATTAATATCAGTTTGAGTGTTCACATTATCGAGAGTTCACTGTATTCATAAAATCAGTATGATTAACAACTTTGTGCTCAAACCAATTGCCGAATCTCTCAAAGGGTATGATTGAACGGCGATAAAAATCATAGACCTCGAATAAAAAATGGCATTGGGTGCTAAATCAGGCGGATAGTACGCCAAATCACCCATACTTCTCTCATTTTGCCCTGGTTTGAGACAATACATGAGAGCTCGCATTCTCATGATTACACCATGATGTATTCTCTTGGTGTTTGAATTTCTTCGAAGTCTTTAGGCAAACAAATTGTCGAAGAACTTTTTGAAATCATATTGAGACTCCTTGAAAATATTGATTTTGAACGCTTCAACTGTGTATTCTGGAGACAATTTTTTATTGGCTCCATTTTTTTCTTTCGGTTGTTAAAACAGGGCTATACGGCGAATGAAACATCAATTCCATTCTTTTTGGCACTAATAAAGACACGGAGAGCTCATTCTTACTCTTTTTGTTCATTTACGAATTTCACCGAAAACTTTAGGCAAACAAATTGTGGTGTACCATTTAGAATTTACTGTCCTACGTTTATCACGCGGGGCAGTTCTACGAACAATTTTTGCTATATTTGACTCGTCTAGTCTTCGATTGCAGTTTTGCATCCTGTTGTGATTTTGGACCATCAATATAGACGTGGATGTATGACAATCAGTATAGGCGTGGATATTTTAGGACCATAAATATAGGCGTGACCATCAATAAATGTGGGTATGTTCTAGGACCATCAATGTAGGCGTAAATGTTTCGGAACCATCAATAAAGGCGTAAATGTTGTCTGGACCATTCGTACCATTCGTAGTTCCATTTTGCCTCAGAATTTTTCTACTATGTGCAATTTGTTATTGCCTTTTAATAAAATCAATATAAATAAATATTTATACCCCAAAAATGCACATGGAATTTATCGAATTGGTGGCAAATACAAAATTTTAGCAATACAACAACAATGTTTTCACAAATTTGGAAATTAAGAAAAAAAAATCATATCGATGAAAATTACCAAAGCTCTAGCCATATTTGAAAACAATATAAACAACTAACAGACAAGCCATCACATTATCCAGACTAGTTTATCCAAAACAGAAATCTTCTTCTAAAATCTATTTTCCTGTCGAAACATTTATAGACTTTATGGCAAAAACCACAACACAACCACAAAATTGCAAAATTAAATAAACTTTTTTTGTGTTTCTGTTTGGATTTGTTTTACACCAAAATATCGAAGAATTCTCCAAAAATACAATTTAAACTTTGACGTCATTCGATTTGAAGAATCCAAAAAATCGTTAAAAACGCACGTTTTTAAGAAACACAATCTCTGATGAGAATCGAAATCGAAAAACCATTAAACAAAAAAATATATAAAATCAATGAACATAGGAAAAAAAATATTTCAAATTATTTTCCGCACAAAAAATACTTTTTGTAATTGATTTTTAATAGTTTTCTTTATATAGAATAAAAATAGTTTTCCAATGTTATTTTTGAAAAATATTTATTTTTAAATGTGATGATAGAGATATTATGGCTGCGGAACCACACATTGACTTTAATTATTATTTTTTAATTGTTGGCGTAAAATGTTGCTCCACCTATTATTTGTTTTAAATATGAAATCTCAAAAACCCAATTTTTGTGTATTTCATTTGGTGTTTAGCCGACAAAAGGAGAGCCGATGTGTTATTTATGATATAATAAAAATTTAAATTTATTGTAAGTAAAACCATTTTTAATAACACCCATGTGTAAAATGTGTGAGGGATACTCGCGGAAAGCTCATGAGGCGGTGAACTATAAAATCTATTCATATTAAAGAACATTAAATTTTGAAAACAGAATATTTTAGTTTTTAAATTAGCAAATCCCAATATATGGTAGGAGCAGGTCTATTCGAAGTATGCCATTAGAAAGCCAACGTAGAATTCTTTAAGAAATATTAATACCAGGACTATTGAACTTTTTTTTGGGATGAATGTGCAATAATTATAAATGACACAGGAAAGAACTCCTCAAAACCGATTTAACCTAAAAATTTTTAGATTTGGCACAATGGGCATCTATGATAATTTTTTTCGGTGCTATTTATATTAACTGCACAATTAGTTATTTAATTTTCATCCGTTATCTGTTATGCGTGTCTTTGCTAAATTTGATGGATTTAGTCTTTTCTAGTTAAAATAGATTTTATCTTCACTCAGGTTCCCTGTTCTATGTTTATCACGCGGAACAGTCCTCCAAGAAGATGTACAGGTCCCAGGGGAGACAAATAAACTTTGATACATTTATGTAGAATATCTCTTCGGTTCCTGATATGGTTGCTATTCCTTTCATTCAAATATCAATTCTTACTGATGTTTATTTATTTGAGGATCTGGTGGTAGCATTTTGCAAAGCTACTGGTATCAAATAGTAACGGTGAAGATGATACCCCAGAACCAATATGAATATGAAAACAGCAGGTTCCGATGGGTTACAAGCCAAATTTGTCAACACCGGTAGTCAGATGCTGATCAGCAGCAGCACCATCTGATTAGTACAATTTTGCCAGAGAAATGCTATACAGGATAACTTTAACTGTCACAAGATCAGCAGTTAAAGTCGGAAAGGACCTCTCGAAGCCCTTTAATACCGAACGAGGGTTTAGACAAGCTGACGGTCTATCATGCGACCTTTATAACATCCTGCTGGAAAAGGTCATACGAGAAGCAAATGTGAACAGAAATGACACTCTGTACACAAAACATCACATGTTACGAGTGAGGTGGAAGAGAAACATCATGTCATCCCACTAGCTACCTGTTTCCTTTATCATGGTTTTATCATAGCTCAAAGCTGTTTTCAATTGATCATAATTGCTCATTACAACCAGCACAAAGAAATACTCCATGATTGGTGATTTAACCGACTAATGGATCACATCATCCATGACAAAAATCCAGTATATGGTACTGGCAACTGATGAACTTGGTTGTGGGGTAACCGTTCTCTTCGAACATTGGGTGTAGTCGAACTATAACGTTTGCCATTTTACCGGTATTCATGCTCGATGAATCGACAACAGACATCACTAGTGATCCTCAAATTTACCTTCAATTTGAGCGTATTCAATTCAATTTTTTCTAGATTCAATCATGAGGACAACGGCCTTATATTCAAAGCTCTCAAAACGAATATCAGTAAATATTGACATTTTAATAAAAAGGAGTAGCTACCATAACAGAACCCAAAAGGGGAATTCATCATAAATGTTTCAGTGTTTAAGTCAAAATTTTGAAAATTTGTTTGAATTTTAGAACAACTTCGAACATGTAACTCTTTGGATTTATTCTGAAGATATCTTTAAGTCCACAAGTCCTCTGAAATTCGTATAATTCGATTTTGTCTTATAAATTAGTCATTGGGTGTAGTACTGCATAGGATTTCCAAAGGTAGAATACTTTCAATAGGTTGCCCATGAAAGTTCTGTTGAACATTCTTTCATAGAAGACCTATCGCTAAACTTCCCTTTATAGAAGTTCATTCTTTCAATAGAACGTCCTCCTCCATGGGTATGGGAACTTTAAGGGGTCTTCCATAGAAAGATTTGTTTCTGCATATAGAATATCTTCCAGAGAACTGAACCATAAATAGAATAACTTCCAACTGGGTTTTTTAGGACAGAATATATTCAAAAGTTTCTATAGATAGGAGACCCATCAGAGAAAAGGACATGTAATTAAAGAACTTTTATTCTTTTCTCTAGAAGCCTTGTTGAAAGTCTTCGGTCCACAGAGTATAATTTAATTTTATTTTATTCAAAGAAAAAGTGTTGAAAGTTTAAAACTATCGAAGATCTCCTCTATACATGTCCTTCTACTGAAAGCATTCTCTTAATTTCGGACATTATTTTTTTTTTAAATCCACGCCTCTGGCTATACTTCTTTTAAAAAATCCATGCCATAGCTATGCTCCGAAAAATATTCTTTAAAAAATCGACGCCTATAGCTGCTATGCTTCGAAAAATATCCTTAAAAAATCCCCGCCCCTATGGATATGCTTCAAAAAATATCCTTCAAACATCCACTCCCCTATGGATATGCTTTAAAAAATACCCTTTAAAAATCCACACCCTATGGTTATGATTCAAAAAATATCCTTGAAACATCCACGCCCCTATGGCTATGCTTCAAAAAATATTCTTTAAAAATCCACACATCAAGCGAAGCATTGAAAAATATGCATAAATAAAAATATTCGCCTCTACAAGGACTTGAAAAAATATTCTTAAAAAAATGCACGCCTCTATAAGGACTTGAAAACATATTCATTAACAAAACCACGCCTATTGTGAAGCTTAAAAAAATATTGTTTAAAAAATCCACGACTATAGCTATGTTAAAATAATAGAATTTTTCCAGTACCCTGGAAGATTTTCTATCCGCGGAAGCCCTTTTGAAAATTGTCACAATATGTGGATCAATGAATCTGAATTTTTATGAATATGTGTCCACAAAATAAAAGATCTGTTCCCAGTTACCTTAAAAGATAATCTCATCTTCCAGAGATAAACATCTTCAAAAATCTCCAGATCTTTACTGTTTTCTGGATGATCTTCTATCCATAGGATGGCTTGTTAAAAATATTCGGTTCAAAATAGACCATTTGAAGTTCTTTAATGACGTTCTTGAAGTTCTTTGATCACGTCCTGAAGGTGTTACAAACATCGACGATCTCGTTTCTTCTCCATAGAACCCTTTGGAAAATCATATATCTATAGATATCCTCCTATTGAAGGTAGTTCTTTATGACTTGTAGTTCAAGTTCTTTGGATAATTTTCTAACTAGAGAAGGCCTGTTGAAAATTGACTCAATACGAATATGTGTTCCCAAAAATATAAGATCTCTTAAGTCCTACCTAAAAAGATAAAAACGTCTTCCAGAGATAAACATCTTCGAATTTCCCAAGATATCTAATAATTCTATAAATAAAAACTTCCCCTCCGGATTGTATGCATCTTACGAATACAAACTTCATCTCCATTTGTTAATGATTTTGATAACTGTATTATTTGTTCGCTAAACAAACGTTAGATTATTAAACAATTTTTTCACAACTTCTTTCAACACAAATTGTTGTTGAATTAATCGCATTTTCACAGATATATAGAACACAGATGAAGACGAGATATAGGTAGGTAGCAAAGACAAATCACATGACTGCACGTCGTTTTATGTGAAAGAAAAAAACTGAAATTATTGTGTTATTTTTATGATTGGGATATCGATGACGATGAAGATGATAATGTTTGTGGTGCCCTCCCAAGCTCACGAATGATAATAATGTGTCATACAACAGCTGGTAATCTTCAACATTCCCCAACACTATAATTATTAGTCGGTTGCGTTTTTATTACGCTTCTAGGTGGATAGGTGGTAGGGAAGAGCAATGCTAACTTCTTGTGTTTACATTTCAGCTCCAGGGGGTTTTCTTATTGTACATAGTTTTAATATTTTTAATTTTTTCTTATTATTCTCCCCTCTTTGGATTTTCTTTAAAAGCTACCGTTATAAGATTTTCTTCGCCCTGAGGCAGAAGATGTATTAGGGAGGTCGGTAATTAAAGACAAAACTCAAGGGAACGTAGAGACTTATGCTGACTTGAGGAAAGATTCCAAAAAATTATTTAGTAAAAAAATATTTTGGTGATTTTATGCCTATATAAGGGCAATTGAAAAATGTTCCAGCAAATTAAATTAAGCCGATTTTTTTTACTCGAATTCAACTGAAATAAATTATTACAAAAAATTCCCTCAAGACCAGAACAAATTAGCTCCTTATTAAAGGAGCACATTCGTACTTTGTTTTACAGGACACATGTCTTGACCGGGCTTGAATGAAAGTTCTCAGGGATTATTGCGAAACATGTAGAGCATAGTTGCCACAATAATTTAGGACTTCGATATTTTTCAATTTTTTTTTTTCATGTTCCACATACTCATGCATTTCCTGCTTTGGCTCTATTATGGCTATTTTTTAATCGTTTTTATTTTTCCTGGAAATTGTTTGATGCCCTCCTCTAAAACAATATTTTAAACATACGGATTTATTTCAAATTAAAATGAAAGTGTTTTGGACTCAACCGATATTTCCAGTTTTAAACTGTTCAATTCCAAATATGAAATGAAAAAATACTTTTCCCGTACTCTGTTTGATATATTAGCAAATGTGATTTGTAATAAAAACGGATCGTATTTATTGCTACACTCAAAAATTTGTGCAAATTCGAGCATGAGCGTACCGCTCCTTCGGAATTATTTCCCAAACTGACAGTCAATTCGGCTGTGAAACGTGCCCAACATATAATGTATTTACAAGGCCTGGTAGCTCTGTTGTGTATTGAGAATATATTTTTACAATAAACCATAACTATGGTTATGATAGCCTTTGATTATCCAAGCCTATAGAGATGCTTGAAAAAATCCACGCCTATAAGTTTGTTTGTAATGTTTGTGGTCTTTGAAACATATTCTTTAAAATTCCACTCCTATAGGTATGTTTGATAACATCAACACCTATAAGTATGTGAAAAAAACAACATAGCTATGCTTTGGAAACATAGCTATGCTTTGGAAATCATTCTTTTAAAATCCACGCCCATAGATATGCTTTGGGAATTATTCTTTAAAAATCCACACCCATAGATATGCTTTGGGAATTATTCTTTAAAAATCCACGCCCATAGCTATGACTTGGAAATTATTCTTTAAAAATCCGCGCCTATGGCTATGTTTCGAAAAATATCTTAAAAAAATATACGCTTATCGCTATGCTTCGAAAAATATCCTTAAAAAATCCACGCCTATTTTGATGCTGGAAAAAATATTCTCTAAAAAGTCTACTCCTAAAGCTATGCTTTAAAAAGACCAAGCTTCTGTCTATGCTTCAAAAACATTCTTTAAAAAATCCACGCCTATTTTGATGCTGGAAAAAATATTCTTAAAAAAGTCTACGCCTATAGCTATGCTTTAAAAAGTCCAAGCTTCTGTCTATGCTTCAAAAACATTCTTTAAAAAGTCTACGCCTATAGCTATGCCTTAAAAAGTTCAAGCTTCTGTCTGTGCTTCAACAAAATTCTTTAAAAAGTCTACGACTATAGCTATGCTTTAAAAAGTCCAACCTTCTGTCTATGCTTCAAAAACATTCTTTAAAAAATCCACGCCTATTTTGATGCTGGAAAAAATGTTCTTTAAAAAGTCTACGCCTATAACTATGCTTTAAAAAGTCCAACCTTCTGTCTATGCTTCAAAAACATTCTTTAAAAAGTCTACGCCTATAACTATGCTTTAAAAAGTCCAAGCTTCTGTCTATGCTTCAACAACATTCTTTAAAAAGTCTACGCCTATAGCTATGCTTTAAAAAGTCCAACCTTCTGTCTATGCTTCAAAAACATTATTTAAAAAGTCTACGCCTATAACTATGCTTTAAAAAGTCCAAGCTTCTGTCTATGCTTCAACAACATTCTTTAAAAAGTCTACGCCTATAACTATGCTTTAAAAAGTCCAACCTTCTGTCTATGCTTCAAAAACATTATTTAAAAAGTCTACGCTTATAACTATGCTTTAAAAAGTCCAAGCTTCTGTCTATGCTTCAACAACATTCTTTAAAAAGTCTACGCCTATAGCTATGCTTCAAAAATATTCTTTAAAAAGTCTACGCCTAAAGCTATGCTTCAAAAATATTCTTTAAAAAGTCTACACCTATAGCTATGCTTCAAAAATATTCTTTAAAAAGTCTACGCCTATAGCTATGCTTCAAAAATATTCTTTAAAAACTCTACGCCTATAGCTATGCTTCAAAAATATTCTTTAAAAAGTCTACGCCTATAGCTATGCTTCAAAAATATCATTGCTTTAAAAAGTCCAATCTTCTGTCTATGCTTCGAAAAATATCCTTAAACAATCCACGCCTATGGCTATACTTCGAAAAATATCCTTAAACAATCCACGCCTATATCTATGCTCCGAAAAATATTCGTTAAAAAACCACGCCTATATCTATGCTCCGAAAAATATTCTTTAAAAAATCCACGCCTATGGCTATGCTTCGAAAAATATCCTTAAACAATCCACGCCTATGGATATGCTTCGAAAAATATCCTTAAACAATCCACGCCTATGGCTATGCTTCGAAAAATATTCTTTAAAAATATTCTTTAAAAAATCCACGCCTATGGCTATGCTTCGAAAAATATTCTTTAAAAAATCCACGCCTATGGCTATGCTTCGAAAAATATTCTTTAAAAAATCCACGCCTATGGCTATGCTTCGAAAAATATTCTTTAAAAAATCCACGCCTATGGCTATGCTTCGAAAAATATTCTTTAAAAAATCCACGCCTATGGCTATGCTTCGAAAAATATTCTTTAAAAAATCCACGCCTATGGCTATGCTTCGAAAAATATTCTTTAAAAAATCCACGCCTATGGCTATGCTTCGAAAAATATTCTTTAAAAAATCCACGCCTATGGCTATGCTTCGAAAAATATTCTTTAAAAAATCCACGCCTATGGCTATGCTTCGAAAAATATTCTTTAAAAAATCCACGCCTATGGCTATGCTTCGAAAAATATTCTTTAAAAAATCCACGCCTATGGCTATGCTTCGAAAAATATTCTTTAAAAAATCCACGCCTATGGCTATGCTTGCGAAAAATATTCTTTAAAAAATCCACGCCTATGGCTATGCTTCGAAAAATATTCTTTAAAAAATCCACGCCTATGGCTATGCTTCGAAAAATATTCTTTAAAAAATCCACGCCTATGGCTATGCTTCGAAAAATATTCTTTAAAAAATCCACGCCTATGGCTATGCTTCGAAAAATATTCTTTAAAAAATCCACGCCTATGGCGATGCTTCGAAAAATATTCTTTAAAAAATCCACGCCTATGGCTATGCTTCGAAAAATATTCTTTAAAAAATCCACGCCTATGGCTATGCTTCAAAAACATTCTTTACAAAAATCCACGCCTTTGGCCATGCTTCAAAAACATTCTTTAAAAAATCCACGCCTCTGGCTATGCTTCAAAAACATTCTTTAAAAAATCCACGCCTATGGCTATGCTTCAAAAACATTCTTTAAAAAATCCACGCCTTTGGCTATGCTTCAAAAACATTCTTTAAAAAATCCACGCCTCTGGCTATGCTTCAAAAACATTCTTTAAAAAATCCACGCCTCTATGGCTATGCCTTGAAAAATATTCTTTAAAAAATCTACGCCTCTATGGCTATGCTTCGAAAAATATTCCTTAAAAAATCCACGCCTATGGCTATGCTTCAACAACATTCTTTAAAAATCCACGCCTATTTTGAAACTTCAATAAATATTCTTTAAAAAATCCACGCATATAGCTATGCAGGAAAAAACTATCATTTTTCTTCGAGTGTATATTTTATGTACAATCGAGTTATTTTCCTCTTGAAAAAAAAATCAACAACATCTGGACCAAATGTGCGTTACCATTCAGGGTTTGTTTGACTGGCCGGTAGCTTTAATCAATTTTTCAGGTGTTTGTATTTCTTCTTCTCAATTCAACGCTTTCGAATCCCGAAGAAGGGAGACGGAAAAAATATGACACTAATACCTTTTCAAAAGTAACAACAACAACAACAATGTGACTTGTCTACCACGACAACTAGGTTACGACGGGAATCCCAAATAAAGAGTCAACACAAGCAAAAGATATTTGCCAAAAGCAAACAACAACGACAACGAAATGCCCCTTGCAGAAATTTGGCCCCTCCCTAGTTTGCTTATTTACCTAAACAGAAAGACGAAAAAATAAAAAAAAAAACAAAACTGGTGTATGACTAAATGGAGTTCCAATATCAGAAAAAACCTCTAACCAAAATAAAATTGGGTCTTCGTAGTCTCTACAAGAGGTGTGTGACTGTTTCGTATTTTTTAACACAAAAATGTTGTGTGAATTTTTGTAAAAACGTCATTACCTCTTTTTTTGGTTGGTTGTATGTTCGCAAGTTCGGAACATATAAGCCATGTGTGTTTTACCAGCATTTGCTACTTCTGTTTTTGTTTTTGGATTTTTACTCTCTAGTTCCATTTCAAACATGTATAGTCGGTCGGTCGTCTATCTTGTAGCAGCGTCATATCGTCATCGTAGCTATTTGTCTTCAGAGCTGTCTGCCTGCAGCTGCAAATTATTGTAACAACAACAGCAACAAACAACAACAAAAAACTCGAGCATTTAAAGCTCTTTGGAAATAAAAATCAGTCATAAAGTTCATTCAACTTTCCGAGCGTGTGTGTGCGGAGTTAGGTTTTTATGTTTTTCTGTTTGTTTGTGTATTTTTTTCTTCTTCTTCGTCTTAAATAGCAACAAATTGTATCACACAATTTTCCATGAGACCCAAGTCGTCGGTCGGTAACTGAATAAGTGTGAAATTACATAAAACTTCAAAGCGGATTTGGTTGGGTTTTTTATTTGGCCAACACAAAAAATTGATAACTTGATTTATCAGTGTGTAATCAATAAATTATATGACACACAATTTCGATTATTATATAATCGGAGCAAATTGAAAAAAAATGTTCGATCTGAAAAAACTGCATTTGATATGGATGCGGATTTTTAAAGAATATTTTTTCCAGACTAGTTTTAGGTGTGGATTTTTTAAGAATATTTTTTCAAGGGTCTATACAAGGCGTTGACTTTTTAAATAATATTTTTCAAGGGTCTATACAAGAAGTGGATTTTTTAAAGAATATTTTTCCAAGTTCTGATTGAGGAGGAGGAGGCGTGGATTTTTTAAAGAATATTTTTTCAAGTCCTTATTGAGGACGAGGCGTGGATTTTTTAAAGAATATTTTTTCAAGTCCTGATTGAGGAGGAGGCGTGGATTTTTTAAAGAAAATTTTTTCAAGTCCTTATAGATGAGGCGTGGATTTTTTAAACAATATTTTTTCAAGTCCTTATAGATGAGGCGTGGATTTTTTAAACAATATTTTTTCAAGTCCTTATAGATGAGGCGTGGATTTTTTAAACAATATTTTTTCAAGTCCTTATAGATGAGGCGTGGATTTTTTAAACAATATTTTTTCAAGTCCTTATAGATGAGGCGTGGATTTTTTAAACAATATTTTTT
Source organism: Musca vetustissima (assembly GCF_032173495.1). Lineage (NCBI taxonomy): Eukaryota > Metazoa > Arthropoda > Insecta > Diptera > Muscidae > Musca > Musca vetustissima. The sequence goes on from NW_026884145.1 coordinate 73,172, forward strand.
CAAGTCCTTATAGATGAGGCGTGGATTTTTTAAACAATATTTTTTCAAGTCCTTATAGATGAGGCGTGGATTTTTTAAACAATATTTTTTCAAGTCCTTATAGATGAGGCGTGGATTTTTTAAAGAATATTTTTTCAAGTCCTTATAGATGAGGCGTGGATTTTTTAAAGAATATTTTTTCAAGTCCTTATAGATGAGGCGTGGATTTTTTAAAGAATATTTTTTCAAGTCCTTATAGATGAGGCGTGGATTTTTTAAAGAATATTTTTTCAAGTCCTTATAGATGAGGCGTGGATTTTTTAAAGAATATTTTTTCAAGTCCTTATAGATGAGGCGTGGATTTTTTAAACAATATTTTTTCAAGTCCTTATAGATGAGGCGTGGATTTTTTAAACAATATTTTTTCAAGTCCTTATAGATGAGGCGTGGATTTTTTAAACAATATTTTTTCAAGTCCTTATAGATGAGGCGTGGATTTTTTAAACAATATTTTTTCAAGTCCTTATAGATGAGGCGTGGATTTTTTAAAATATTTTTTCAAGTCCTTATAGATGAGGCGTGGATTTTTTAAAGAATATTTTTTCAAGTCCTTATAGATGAGGCGTGGATTTTTTAAACAATATTTTTTCAAGTCCTTATAGATGAGGCGTGGATTTTTTAAAGAATATTTTTTCAAGTCCTTATAGATGAGGCGTGGATTTTTTAAAGAATATTTTTTCAAGTCCTTATAGATGAGGCGTGGATTTTTTAAACAATATTTTTTCAAGTCCTTATAGATGAGGCGTGGATTTTTTAAAGAATATTTTTTCAAGTCCTTATAGATGAGGCGTGGATTTTTTAAAGAATATTTTTTCAAGTCCTTATAGATGAGGCGTGGATTTTTTAAAGAATATTTTTTCAAGTCCTTATAGATGAGGCGTGGATTTTTTAAAGAATATTTTTTCAAGTCCTTATAGATGAGGCGTGGATTTTTTAAAGAATATTTTTTCAAGTCCTTATAGATGAGGCGTGGATTTTTTAAAGAATATTTTTTCAAGTCCTTATAGATGAGGCGTGGATTTTTTAAAGAATATTTTTTTCAAGTCCTTATAGATGAGGCGTGGATTTTTTAAAGAATATTTTTTTCAAGTCCTTATAGATGAGGCGTGGATTTTTTAAAGAATATTTTTTCAAGTCCTTATAGATGAGGCGTGGATTTTTTAAAGAATATTTTTTCAAGTCCTTATAGATGAGGCGTGGATTTTTTAAAGAATATTTTTTCAAGTCCTTATAGATGAGGCGTGGATTTTTTAAAGAATATTTTTTCAAGTCCTTATAGATGAGGCGTGGATTTTTTAAAGAATATTTTTTCAAGTCCTTATAGATGAGGCGTGGATTTTTTAAAGAATATTTTTTCAAGTCCTTATAGATGAGGCGTGGATTTTTTAAAGAATATTTTTTCAAGTCCTTATAGATGAGGCGTGGATTTTTTAAAGAATATTTTTTCAAGTCCTTATAGATGAGGCGTGGATTTTTTAAAGAATATTTTTTCAAGTCCTTATAGATGAGGCGTGGATTTTTTAAAGAATATTTTTTCAAGTCCTTATAGATGAGGCGTGGATTTTTTAAAGAATATTTTTTCAAGTCCTTATAGATGAGGCGTGGATTTTTTAAAGAATATTTTTTCAAGCATCAATCAAATTCGTCACCATGTATAGCAGAAAAAATTTCATTTCCTTCCTGTGTTGCTGTTCTTTGATAGTGGTAGTATGCAGCCATGAATGACTGACACAGATCCAAATTGTCGGTCGTCTAGTAATTATATTAAAGTTTTTTCCCAATCCGTCTAGCAAATTTTGCTCAAAGCCAATCATTAATTGTTGTCTGCTTATCAAATAAAGTGGCCACTTCTGACTTTTTCTGGCAAATGACATTTTTTAAATAATTTTGGTCGGTTATAGTTTTTGGTAATTGGACTGAAATTTGGGAATATTTTATGATTCCTCTTAGTGCACTAATTCTGCAGGTTTGGAACTTGTTGAATATTTTTATGTAGAAGCAAGCGGCAACTTGGTCTTCCGTTTTGTTTTTTCACAGCAATTTTGGTCGGTTTTGAATTCTAAGCTAGAAAAGGGGCAACAATTTTTTCAAACGTCCATATAGACAAACAAGTAATTCATAAACAAAGTTTGACGTTTGACGGGGCGTTGTTCTTTGCACTGACATCACACACAAACACACGCATGGCTGATGTGTGTTGTATGTCCATTTATTTTTTGCCTGATGATGATGGGTGGGTGGATGGATGTATGACTGTCTGGGCGAATGAATGAAGAAACGTATGAATGAATGGTTGGCTTGATACAATTTGGCCCAATGCCATAATCTGTATTGACTGGACACTGCTGGACTTCCCAAAGAGTCAATATATTATTATTTCTAAAACACAAAGAAAATTTTTATTAAAAATTGAATCCAATTTTTTCTCCACAAATTTCCATACATCATCTCCAATCTAATTTTTTTCTTCTCTTCTCCTTTCTTTACAGTTTTAATTACAACCTGGCAAACAACAATAAATAATTCCTTGTCGGAATCTTTCCACAACTCTTGATTCTCGCATCCAGATCCAGTAGATAAGACGAACTGTGACGTAACTTATTTTTCCTTTCTTAATACTCTACCACACACACACATAACGTACTCTTAGGTTAGAAACGGCCATAACGTTCCCCCTCTATACACGTACTCCGTTTTTTATTAATAAGAAACATTACAATTGCAACATCACAAGAACAAGAACACGAACAACAACACCAACAAAATGAGTAAAAAACCAACAGCTGGACCCGCGTTACACAAAGTAATTATGGTTGGTAGTGGTGGTGTTGGTAAATCAGCCCTAACCCTACAATTTATGTACGATGAATTCGTTGAGGACTACGAACCAACCAAAGCCGATAGTTATAGAAAAAAGGTAAGTTTTGTAAATTTTTTAGAAGAATATTTTTTATATTGAGAATGTCGTAGGTGTGGATTGGTTTAAATATAGTAGAAATCTAATATATTAGAAAATGCAATTGCAATTTTGAAATAGTAATTCTCCAGGACCAGCAGAGCCATAAGCGCAGAATTTAGAGGATTATATTTGATATTGTTAAATATCTTTAAGTATTGACTGAGGCTGGATTTAATTGAAGACCGGTCAGAGATTGAATATGAAATAATAATTTTTAGGAACACATTTGAATATTGATAGGACTATAGGGGTGGGATTTTTATACAAAGTTTCAGAGTTTAGGGAGCGATTATTAATGTCTTTAAATTATTGGATTTTTATGAAGTAATTTTGAATGACTTTTCAGAATATTTTCATCCAGAACCATCCTATATCTTTGAAGAATCTTAAAAACGTGAATGTTTTGTAGATTGTCTTGAGTGAGGATTTAAAAAAAATATATATATTTTTTTATGTAAATCTATTAGGGCTTAATATTTTAAAGGACTGTCAGTGACTGATTTTTCGAATAATATTTTCAAAGGACACTAATTTTGATTATAAAAAAATATATTTTTGAAGAACTTAAAAGCATTGATTATTTTAAATAAATATAATGTTTTAATAAATTCAAAAATAAAATTAATAATAATAAAATTAAATACATATAAAAATACAAAAAAATTAAAAAAATAAATTTTAAAAAAACTATGAGCGGAGTAGCATAGTCGGACGGGTCATATGATACCCTACACAAATTCCACGAAAATATAACTTCCTGCAGTTCTATATTCTAAGCTTGTGTAATATTTCGCAATACTTACACCCTCTTGACCGACTAGAGGTCAAAAAATGTTACTAATATTCTGTACAGCCCTTCAAACCAGATTCCCTTCACCGTGGATTATGTTGTGATGTTCGACATTCAATTGTGGCGTATATACCGACTGGAAAAAACACCAAATATGCTCATCCCAATATTATTATCTGATCATCACGGAAAAGTATAGGCGTTGTCCTTGACCATACCCGGATCCTCATTGAACATTTCAAAGCGATCAGCACTATATTTTCGCCCTCTACACCTTTTTCACATGTTATTCAAAACATATCAAATGTAATTCGAGAATTCCATTTGTAATTCACAACATATAATTTGCAATTCGAGAATTCCATTTGCAATTCACAACATATATGTTGTAATTCGAGAATTTCATTTGTAATTCCTAGAATACCTTTCGAAATTCATAGAATTCCATTTGAAATTCATAAACTTCCATTTGAAATTCCAAGTATTGCGTTTGAAATTCATAAAATTCCACTTGAAATTAATAAAATCTCAATTTGAAATTTAAATAATTCCATTTGAAATTCTTAACATTTGATTTGAAATACATAACATTCCATTTGTTTTTCATAACATTTAATTTTAAATTCGAAAAATATTATTGGTAACACAAAAGGAATATGTATGAATTTGAAATGAATTGTTAAGAATTACAACTGAAATTTTATGAATTACAATTGAAATTTTATGAATTTCAAATTGCATTCTTTGAATTTCAAATGGATTTCTTAGAATTTCAAATGAAACTCTACGAAATTCAAATTGAAATATTCGAATTACAAATGAAATTTTTTAAATTTCAAATGGAATTTTTTGAATTTCATACGAAAAGTTTAAAATTACAAATGAAACGTTGTGAATTACAAATTACATACTCGAATTACAAGTGAAATGTTATGAATTGCAAATTGAGTTTTCGAATTACGAATGAAATTCTCGAATTGCAATTGAAATGTGTTGAATAACATTTGAAAAAGGTGTAGTGTGGTAATGGGTTCCTAAATAATATGCGAATGTAATAACCAAGGACAAAATATAATAAATATTATTACGGACAGCAAGCAAGCTATGAAGGCAATATCTTCCAAAACAAAGACCATTTATGATTTCTCACAACATGGTCCTGTACGAATTATATGGGTACCACCGGGTCACCAGGGAATCATAGACAACGAGATAGCATATCAACTAGCCAGAAGTGCTACTGCATTACCCACAATAGATGTGAATACCACCCAACCCTTTAGCGAAACACACCAAGAAATGAGAAAATGGGCGAATGAGACCCACAAAACCCATTGGGAAACAGAAAAAATCACAAAAATCTTATGGGATGACCCAAATGAAGACAAAATTAAGCAAATCCTAACGCTAAACAAAAAAGAAATTAGCCGTCTGACGGGACACCTCAGTCTGTAGGCCCATCTACACAAGATTGGATGCGAAGTTAGCAGCATAGGGGAATCAAACCCAAATGTTATTAACTAATTTCACTTTCACTAATTCTAACTTTCTCCGCATTTTAGAGCGCACAACAGGCCTCAATTGGCTTAAGTGTATATCCATCTCATGTGCACATGTGGTGGTATCATCCACCCCTCTTTTCAAACAATTTAAGTGTATCTCCCACATCCGAGTACATACGACAATATAATTGGTAATAATTTGAAGGTCAACCACTCCTTTTGGATATTCTATCAACTTCTCGGGTCTATGTCCTTCAGGGGTAAATATATATGCTATAGAAATTGACAAAATGTGTAGTCAATTTTCACACAAAAGTCAGGGTCCATTTGACACGCTGAATATTGATCAATTTTTATCAAATCAGGCATTCTTATTCTTAAGGCCGATCCCCTTCTCCATGTAAAAATTCACGAAGTTTGGGACATAATTGCGGCCTCTGGAGTGACCAGAAATACCAATTATTAATTATTTGGCCATTTCATCCCCTGAATATTAACCGATCTTTACCAAAAACAATAGGGGTCTTCATTGACCAGAACCCATTCTACATGCGTGAAGATTGTTCCTTAACTGTGCCCTGTATCATGTTTACAAATTATAATATGACGATCGGTATACTTAAAGCTGGGTTTAGGACTGATATTACAAACTTACAAACTGCACAAGGTATAATACCCTGACAACATAGTTGTGTAGGGTATAAATAGTCTGAACAGAGTACACCTTTTTCAAATGTTATTCAAAACATTTCAATTGCAATTCGAGAATTTCATTTGTAATTCGAAAATTCAATTTGCAATTCATAACATTTCAGTTGTAATTCGAGTATTTAATCTGCAATACACAACAATTCATTTGTAATTTTAAACTTTTCATATGTAATTCAAATAATTCCATCTGAATTTTCAAAAATTTCATTTGTAATTTGTAAATTTTTATTTGAAATTCGTAGAGTTTCATTTGAAATTAAATGAATTCAATTTGAAATTCATAAAATTTCACTTGTAAATCATAATATTTCAGTTGTAATTCGTAAAAATTCATTTCAAATTCTTAACATTTTATTTCAAATTCGAATAAAATAAATAAATTGAACAGTAAGTGGGGTAGAATTTTTTTATGCAGTGAAAAATAGTATTAAAAAAAACTAACACGCACATATATATATATATATATATATAAATATATACATACATATTGTACATGACAAATTTACTTTGAATAAATTTGATAAATTTGATTTTTTACTTGGGATTTATTTTCTTTAAATATAAAATAAAATACGTTTTCAGAAAATCTGGAATTTGTTCTATAATGGCTGAGGAAGTTTCTGTTGGAAAATATCAGTTCTCAGTGATTGAAAATAGGTTCAGTCATGCCCAGCTATGGCGTTGATTTTTTTGAAAATATTTTTAAGACCCAGCTATGGCGTAGATTTTTTAAGATCCAGCGTAGATTTTTTTTATAGTTTTGATTTTTTTTACATTTTTTAAGGCCTGGCTATGGCGTATATTTTGTTTTCAAATTGAAATTTTTAGGGCCAGCTATGGCGTCATGGATTTTATAAAATATAATTTAAGGCGATTTTTTTAAAATATTAATTAAAGCCCAGCAATTTTAAAAATATTTTTTAAGACTCAGCTACGGCATAGATTGTTACAGAAACATTTTAGAGCTCTTATAGGGCGGATTTTTTGAAGAATATTTTTAGGCCACGGGATTTCAATTATTTTGCGGATTTGCAGCGTTATTTTTCAAGCTTGTAAATTTGTCTTATATTTTAAGGCATAATTCATAGGTTATCTGGCCAATTATCAAACATTTTAAGGATATTTCATAGATTTTTAGGGCTTCAAGCATAACATATTTAAATACATTTTTTTCGAGAATCTCTAGGCCTACAACATTTTTTAAGTATTTTAAGACGTTGATTTAGGAATATTTTCATGTATTTCAAGTAAATGAATTTTCCAAATTATAATTTGGAAATGTCTCCCTAAAATAATATTCTGTTTTATTTTCTTTTACTTTATTTCAGGTTGTATTAGATGGCGAAGAAGTACAAATAGATATATTGGACACAGCCGGCCAAGAAGACTACGCTGCCATCCGTGATAATTATTTTCGTAGTGGTGAAGGTTTCCTGTGTGTTTTCTCTATAACAGACGATGAAAGCTTCCAGGCTACACAAGAATTTAGGTGAGTTTATATTCATTAGAAATATAAAAAAATAGAATAATGGAGAAGACTCGCTTTGAGGACAACAAATAAAAAGTTGTATGTAAAATATATGTTAATATGTGTTAACCTTGCAAATTTTTATTACGTCATTGGCCTAACGCAATATTGGTTATATCGGGAAAAGTCCTGAACAAGATCAGGCGTTTATTTTGCTAATAACGACTATCGATTATAGGGACAAATTTCATCGGTTCCTTCTCCTTCGTTATAAACGATTTCGACTCTATACATATTATCTGATGTTAGTAGTCTAGAGGTTAACTTAATTTTTTATTCTATACTTTATTAAAATCCTTCCCTTTGTATCGCAAAACAATATCACAAGGTGCATTTCTTCACGATTTTTATTGTGGCATTTACACATTAGTAGATATAATTATAGGCGCTATTCCTATCAATAATACTCTTGAAATATAATCCCATCCTATAACTTGACCTGATTATTTGCTCTGTAACTCTACTTGCTTTTACTTACTCAAATTTCATGTTATTTGTTTGTTTATTTGTCACCTGTTGCTGTCTTATGGCATAAACATTTGACCAAATGAATGGTACCTGCCATTCATTTCAGCTTTCCATTTTTTCCTTCTCCTTCCATAAAGCAGTTGAAATTTAATATTTCTTTTTGGCATTGGTTAAGCCGACGGCGCACATCATAAGCCAGACTTTAAATCAGCTTCAGCTTTGCAACCTCTCACTGTCACAATAATGACGACAAAGATGATGATGATGAGCTGTCCATTGTGGTTAATGTCATCTGCCGCAGAGAGAGCGAAAGAGATGTCATCTTATGTCCAATTCGTACATTAACTTTTGCTAATTTTCGCTGCTGCCGCTGCCGTTGTCGTCATTTTCTTTTAATTTACTTTTCATTAACACTTTCTCAGCAACAATGCCATGCCAATTTTATTGTTGGTGTTGTTTTTGATGTGTCTTTTTTGTTGTTTTCTTCCTCTGACCACCGACCAATGTTGTTAATGAACATTGTCATATTAATTTCAAAGTCTTTGCTAATTAACACCATCACGTCTCTTTGGTCATCAGTAGTAGTCGGTCGGTCGGGGTGCCGAACATTTTGTTTTGGGTGTGTGTGAGGGTTTATAACTGACCAGTTCAGTTCAGGGACTTGCTTTACAATTGGCAAGTGGTTTTCTTTTTTGGTAAGGATTTGTATAATTGTTCACCTGCCGAAAAATCTGGATAGATGTTAAATACATGGCAATCAGCTAATTGAGATTTAGAAAGTGTGTATACGAGGGCATACATATTGTTTTATACTTTATATCTTCCTTATGCTCTTCCACAACATTTTTCAATGATATCTCAATCACATCCAGTGAGACTTCTAGGCAAGAGAACAAGTCTTCTAAAAATTGAAACCGAAATGATCAGCAGGACCTTCTGTGATAGACTACATTATGATTTAGACTACATTTAAATAAAAGGGCTCCAAAAACAGCTAGAAGACTCAACGTATTTTCAATATTTTTAGCAGGTTATCTAGAGATCGAAGTCCTTATATCTTCAGCAGGACTTCTTGTGACAAGAGATCTTCATCTGAACTTGCAAAAACAAACGAAAATATTCAGCTGCACCTTTTAAGTTAAATTATTAGATGATCGATAGATAGAAGGTCCTCAACTTATTTCCAGAAGGTATTTTTGAGAATGAACTCCTTATAAAAAACAAAATACAGTTATTTAAAAAGAGTAGGCCTTCAGCAGCTCTTTCAGAAACAGGAGATCTTCAGCAGGACTTCTTTGGTTATGGTATATCTATCAGGCGTTCAAATCCACCTCTGTGGCAAATCCTGGAAAAGACCCACGAAAAGCACATCGACACATTCCACCTATTTGTCGACTATAAAGCCGCTTTCGAAAGCCCTATCCGTTCAGAGGTGTTTAATGCTATGTCACCGTTCGGCGTTCCTGAAAAATTAATACGGCTATACAGGATAACTTTAACTGGCACAAGATCAGCAGTTAAAGTCGAAAAGGACCTCGCGGAGCCCTTCAATACCGGAAGAGGATTCAGACAAAGTGACAGATTGTCGTGTACCATTTTTAACATCTTGCTGGAAAAGGTCATACGAGAGGCAACGATGAACAGAAATGACACACTGTACACCAAACGGGTCTGGTAAACGGCGAGATGATCAAGCGGATGGTATCAACGCGCAAGACGTTCAGTAGACTCGGACCAACTCTGGAACATGAGAACTACAGCTTCGAGGTAGTTAAAGATCAGTAGTGTTGGCGGTTTATTTGGGATACCATTTGTATTTTGTTTTTGCAAAATGGTCAGGCTGAATCCCAGTTTGTTGTTTTTATAAAAAAAACAACTATTTATTAGTGGGAAATGTATGGCATTGTTTGCCGAGGGGTAAGGCAGGGAAGACTATAGTTTCGGATCACGCCACTGATCCTCATCAGTTCCCTTAGTTTTTTGTTGTAGACGCAGGCACGGTTGAACTGTTTGGTTTGTTGCTGTATACTAGCAACACCAACAACGTCGTTGTGTGCATTTGTCGCGATGTGACAACACACAACAGTGGGAAAGGTATGGAATTGTTTGTAAATGCCTTGTTAACCTCGAAGTGAGGCTCCAGCGAAATTCTCATACAGTTTATGTCGTTGGTCAGCTAAGTACTTCGCTTTGTTACAAGAGACATTTGGGTATGAACGGTTTTTTGTATAGAAGCAATAGCTTCTGGGGAGAATATCCCAACAAAAAACTAAGGGAACTGATGAGGATCAGTGGCGTGATCCGAAACTATAGTCTTCCCTGCCTTACCCCTCGGCAAACAATGCCATACATTCCCCACTAATAAATAGTTGTTTTTTTATAAAAACAACAAACTGGGATTCAGCCTGACTATTTTGCAAAAACAAAAAAAAAGGTAGTCAAAAATTTTATGTACCTTGGTTCCGCCATAAGTAAAACTAATGACGTCTGAAATTCGGAGAAGGATAGTGTTGGCCAACAGATACTACAATGGTAGGCATTAAGACGCTGATACTACCCGTGCTGTTATTTGGATCTGAAGCATGGGTTCTTACACAAGCAGATGAGGCAGCAATTGGAGTGTTTGAGAGAAAAATTCTCCGTAAGATCTACGGGCCGATTTGCGTTGACGGTGAATATCGCAGTCGAATGCGGCATTATCAGACGTATCGAGTTGCAGCGACTATGTTGGCTAGGTCATGTTGTGAGAATGGATGGGGATGGCCCAGTACAATAGGCATATAAAAGCGAGCATACCGATGGCTCACGCAGAAGGAGGAAAAAAGCACGAATTAGATGGGAAAAATCATGTAGAAGACAACAACTTGGAGCATGGTCTTTCAAATTTGATGAGGCAGCTCTTGGAATGTTTGAGAGAAAATTTCTCCGAAAGCTCTTTGGGCCGAATGAACCATGAGTTGTACCCTCTATTCTCGGACATCGGTATTGTCAGACGTACTTTGGCTAGGTCATGTTGTGGGTATGGATGAGGATTCCCCCACTCAAAAGAAATATAAAAGCGACCCAAGTGAATGTTCACACAGAAGGGGAAGGTCACGAATAAGACGGGAAGATCGGAAGACGCCATTTGGAAACATGGTCTTTCAAATTGGAAGTGCTGTGCACAAGACCGACGCGCCTGGAAATCTGTTTATGGAACAAAAGTTCTGTCACAAGTCAGCTATAAAATTGAATATATATCTATTCTGAAATTCTCTGGAATATATCGTATTGGAATGAAAACCAAAAATCGAGTATATGTATATCAAATATGTTAATGTATATTTTTATTGACGGCGGACCTATTCATGCGCTCAGGGTCAAACGTTTAAAACTATTCTCCCTTTCCCCCTGGTAGTTATGCTTTCATATTGATATTGAGGTTTTCAATTCGAAACGTCACACTTTACTACGATTTTATACAAATCTACAACAAATGCCACCAGATTTTGCACAAAATTACAAATTCCAGATTCCCGATAGAAATTAAAAATCACACACACATTTTTAATTACTATACCAATTTTCTGTGAAATTATATAGAGTTTTGTTTGCAAATGTGTGTTTATTTTTCAATTTCGACCAGTCATTGTTTATTTATTTTTTATTTCTTACCAGAGGAAAGAAACAAATTTTCACAAACTCTTGGCGACGACGTACATAATTTATGTTCAAGATTTTCCAAACAACAACAACAACATTTCATTCTCCGGTGGTGGTGGTGCTGCCAAACAATTCATTTGTTGCGATTGTTTCCCATACAAATATTACAAATGCTGCCTGCGTATCATTTCACACAATTGTTTTCCACATTTAGATCCGTATCGGAAAATCTTTTCATGTCTATCTCTCCTTCTCGTCTGTTCCCTTTAGCTGTCGAGCAAATAATTGACAAATGAAAAACTTGAGGGCCAAGATGGTGATAGATACGATTCTGTAAACCGCAACAAGTTTTTATTTGCCGAGCAGATTATAAAAGTTTGTAAAACAAAGGCTTGGTGGTTTAGAAGAAGTAATTAATAGATCTGTTTGTTATTACACAGAGCAACACAATCTTGGAAATAAAAAAATGTGATTCAGAGGAAACTCATAAGGGTTGACACATTTCATTGAAATTAAATGACCACTATAATTCTATTAATTTAATATTGTAAAAAATTATCCAAGGAATTTCTGAACCTAATAAAATCAATCGAAAAGTCTGCACATGAGAATTTGGTTTCAGTTGTTATGTAGGACTTCTTTGAACCTCTGTAACATCGGTAACAATTATGGAGTAATATATAAGGGTTGTCAGCAGACTTTTTTGAACTAAGTGTATATTCGCGTAGTTTTTATTGAAAACCCAACAACAAATTACCTTCATTTTATTTATTTTCTTCTTCTATTTTTCCTAAATTGTTTGCTATTGATTACCGGTGAAATGGGTATGACTCATACCTCAAACACTTGCGAATAATCAAACATCCTCACACACAGGCACACACATCAACCACTATGTCGATTTCACAGCCATACATTATTCGTCATTAATGTACGGAACACCCTCCGCCGGCGCCAAACTCCCCCTTCATATAAATATTAACGTAATTTTCAAAGTATTTATGTTTCATGTTTTGTTTTTTTATTACTATTTCCCCTCGAAAACCCCTTCAATGAATGGGATGGACTATAAATAAACGATAGTTTATTTTTCAGGGTTAACTAATTACTGATAAAAAAACAATTCACAATGAACTATACAAACAACAACAACAACCACTAGTACAATTGTATCGTATGAAAAATGGAATTTAAATACACCACCTCACTCACTCGACACCGCTCGCTCACGCGACTATATAACTGCATATCAGAATACAAGGCAGTAACAATAGGAAAAAATTACAAAAAAAACTTCTGAAACCTAAACCTTAAACTTGTTATTTTTTTATTCGAAAAGGGTGACTGTAGAATATTGCTTGAAGAAAATGAATCATTCGCATTGTAAGGGGGATTTTTTTGATTGAAGACTCACGTATATTCTCAATGAACGCTGATATTATGTGAGCTCACCGCTTAGGTTTTCCCTAAAAATATTTTTTGAGGATCTCCTCTATTAGGACTTGAACAAATATTCTAAAAAAAATCCAACCCCTCTATGGGGACCTGAAAAAATATTCTTAAAAAATCCAAACCTTGGTGGATAGTCTTTAAAAAACTATTCTTAAAAATTTCATGGAAAGTCCATGCCTCTCTTAGTCCTTAAAATTCCTAAAAATCCACGACAATTCTTTAACAAATCCACGCCTCCTCTATAAGAACTTTTAAAAAATCCACACCTCGGATAGTCCTTGAAAAAATATTTTATAAAAAATCCACACTTCGGATAGTCTTTGAAAAAATATTCTTTAAAAAATCCGCGCCTTCTCCTCTATGTTCTTAAAAAAATAATCTTTAAAAAATCCGCGCCTTCTCCTCTATGTTCTTAAAAAAATAATCTTTAAAAAATCCGCGCCTTCTCCTCTATGTTCTTAAAAAAATAATCTTTAAAAAATCCGCGCCTTCTCCTCTATGTTCTTAAAAAAATAATCTTTAAAAAATCCGCGCCTTCTCCTCTATGTTCTTAAAAAAATAATCTTTAAAAAATCCGCGCCTTCTCCTCTATGTTCTTAATAAAATAATCTTTAAAAAATCCGCGACTTCTCCTCTATGTTCTTAAAAAAATAATCTTTAAAAAATCCGCGCCTTCTCCTCTATGTTCTTAAAAAAATAATCTTTAAAAAATCCACGCCTTCTCCTCTAAGTTCTTGACAAAAATATTCTTTAAAAAATCCGCGCCTTCTCTTCTAAGTTCTTGACAAAAATAATCTTTAAAAAATCCACGCCTTCTTCTCTAAGTTCTTGACAAAAATATTCTTTAAAAAATCCGCGCCTTCTCCTCTAAGTTCTTGACAAAAATAATCTTTAACAAATCCGCGCCTACTCCTCTAAGGACTTGAAAACATTTTTTTTAATAAATCCACGACTACTCCTCTTAGGACTAGAAAACATTTTTTTTAATAAATCCACGCCTACTCCTCTTAGGACTTGAAAAAATATTCTTTAAAAAATCCACGCCAACGTTATAAGAAATTTGGAAAAATATTCTTAAAAAAACCCACGCCTACTTCTCTTAGAACTTGAAAAACTTTTCTTTAAAGAATCTACGCCTACTCCTCTAATGACCTGAAAAACTTTTCTTTAAAAAATCTACGCCTACTCCTCTAATGACCTGAAAAACTTTTCTTTAAAAAATCTACGCCTACTCCTCTAATGACCTGAAAAACTTTTCTTTAAAAAATCTACGCCTACTCCTCTAAGGACCTGAAAAACTTTTCTTTAAAAAATCTACGCCTACTCCTCTAAGGACCTGAAAAACATTTCTTTAAAAAATCTACGCGTACTCCTCTAAGGACCTGAAAAACTTTTTTTTAAAAAATCTGTGCCTACTCCTCTAAGGACTTGAAAAAATATTCTTTAAAAAATCCACGCCTCCTCTTCTAAGGACTTGAAAAAATATTCTTTAAAAAATCCACGCCTCCTCTTCTAAGGACCTGAAAACGTTTCTTTAAAAAATCTACGCCTACTCCTCTAAGGACCTGAAAAACTTTTTTTTTTTTTTTAATCTACGCCTATTCCTCTAAGGACCTGAAAAACGTTTCTTTAAAAAATCTACGCCTATTCCTCTAAGGACCTGAAAAACGTTTCTTTAAAAAATCTACGCCTCCTCTTCTAAGGACTTGACAAAATATTCTTTAAAAAATCCACGCCTCCTCTTCTAAGGACTTGAAAAAATATATTTAAAAAAATTAACGGCACGCCTTGGATAGTCCTTAAAAATATTATTTATAAAAAATTAACGGTATGCCTTGGATAGTCCTTAAAAAATATTCTTTATAAAAAATTAACGGCACGCCTTGAATAGTCATTAAAAAATATTTTTTATAAAAAATTAACGGCACGCCTTGGATAGTCTTTAAAAATATATTCTTTAAAAAATTACCGGCACGCTTTGGATAGTCCTTGAAAAAATATTCTTTAAAAATTCCACGCCTTGAATAGTCCTTGAAAAAAATATTTTTAAACAAATCCGCGCCTCTTCATGTACTTAAATATTCCTTAAAAATCCACGCAATAAAAAGTCCCTACATGATTATTTTGTTACAATAATTCATAAAATCATAATCTCATATATTTTCCCCACATTTACCGTTATGTTGAGAAGATTAGGGGCTTATGTGAATATGTAGTACTCACTGCTTCGTTTGTCTGTATGTCTGCATACATTAATGTTATGTCCTCATTTACCTAGTTTTTTACGATTTCTAATGAGTGTCTCATAAAAGCCAAATAGAAACAGGGCGCACTAAGAGTTCTTCAACAACAAATGGTAGTAGGCAAGCGGAGCTAGGCTGGCTGAATATATTTCACAAAAAATAAAAACAGAAAAAAAACTATTCCAATGTTGAAAAATATAATGGCTATATGAGTGAGTGAGTGTATGGTTGGGGAAAAGAAGCCCAAACTATGGTGGCGCGACAATAAACTTCATGGTGGGCTTAAGGGAACTAAAAACCGACAACTATAAAAATTAATGTAAACATAACACGCCAACTTTAAGTCGTTTGTTTTTTTCTGTAGGTTTGGTTCCAGGCCCCAAAGAACTCTCTGTTCCCATCTCTCTCCCCGGCTTTCCATGACTCTCTTACATTATATTATAGTTACAAAACTTGCAAGTAGAACACCTCCACCCCTTCTTGAATGGTGAACTAACACTTACATTACCTTCAAGTGCCTTAAGCAGAGAAGCAACTCTCTGGAATACTTCCGTAAAAAAGTCAACTCATTAGAAGTATTGCTATGCTTTTTAACGTTTGGGCTAGTTCGTGGCCTGGTTTGGGGATTTCATTTCTAAGGAATACATAATTTTTATGATGGGGTTAGGCGTTAGAGCATGGAACGACAAAATGTTTATGAATCCATAAAAAAATACATTGAGTCCTTTTAAATGAGGGGGAAGAATGTCAATTATGAAATAACATTTTTGGGGAGGAAATTTTATTTATTTGTTGTTGTCTATATTACAATAAAATAATATGTTTTAGCGCCAAAAGTCTGCTTGTAATTATGTCATACCTTAATACTGTTTCCTTTGCCCAAGCGAAGCTAAACGTGTCTGCGGGCTAGGTGAACTAATTATCTGCAATGGCATGCCCGCACCACAGACAGAAGGACGAGAATATACACATCAATTAAATATGCATTAACCTGGATAAAGGAACAAAATACATCTGAGCATTTTTCAAGGAACGTAGATTTTGTTTGTCTTTCAAGGACCATAAAAGGCTTGGATTTTTTACAGAATAATTTTTCATAGGCGTGGGTCCAATTCTAGTCGAGACATGGATTTTTAAATACATTTTTTCAAGAACTATCCATGGCGTGGATTTTTAAAGAATATTTTTTTTTCAAGGACTATCCAAAGTGCGGATTATTTAATTATTTTTTTTAAGATTATCCAAGGCGTGGATTTTATAAATAATGTTTTTCAAGGACTTCCAAGGCGTGGATTTTTTAAAGAATATTTTTTCAAGGGCCTTCTAATGCGCGGATTTGTTAAAGAATATCTTTTCAAGGGCCATCTAAGGCGTGGATTTTATTAAATAATATTTTTCAAGGGCCATCTAATGCGCGGATTTGTTAAAGATTATCTTTTCAAGGGCCATCTAAGGCGCGGATTTTTTTAAGAGCCATCTAAGGCGCGTTTTTTTTAAGAATATTTTTTCAAGGACCATCTAAGGCGCTGATTTTTTAAAAAAATATATATTTTCAAGGATCAATTAATGCGCGGATGTTTTCATGAATGTCAAACAAGGCGTGGATTTTTTAAAGAATATTTATCCAAGGGCCATCTAATGCGAGTATTTTTCAGGAGGGTATTTTTTAAAGAATAATGTGGGTATTTTTTAAAGAATATTTTTTCAAGGGTCATCTAAAGCGCGGACGCCGATTGTTTGAGATTGTTTTAAGGCGTGGATATTATAGAGGAGACGCGGATTGTTTACGAGACATATTTTTAAGGCGTGGATATTATAGAGGAGGCGCGGATTGTTTACGAGACATATTTTTAAGGCGTGGATATTATAGAGAAGGCGCGGATTGTTTACGAGAGATATTTTTAAGTCGTGGGTATTTTTAAAAGAATATTTTTTCAAGGGTCATATAAGGCGCGGGCGAGGATTGTTTGAGATTGTTTTAAGGCGTGGATATTATAGAAGAGGCGCGGATTGTTTACGAGAGATATTTTTAAGGAGTGGATAATATAGAGGAGGCGCGGATTGTTTACGAGAGATATTTTTAAGACGTGGATATTATAGAGAGGGCGCGGATTTTTAATTTTTTTTTTCAATTTTTTAAAAAAGATTATTTTTTAAGTCCTAGATTAAAAAACACATTTTTTCACGTCCTTAAAGAGTCGTAAATTTTTTAAACAAATATGTATTCACAAGCACAGTAGTGTTGGATTTTTAAAGAATATTTTTTCAAGGGCCGCAAAGGCGTAAATTTCTTAAAGAATATTTTTACACAACCACAACAGGTTTGGATTAAAAAAAAAAAATCAGATATTTTTAAGACGTGGATATTATAGAGAGGGCGCGGATTTTTAATTTTTTTTTCAATTTTTTAAAAAAGATTATTTTTTAAGTCCTAGATTAAAAAACACATTTTTTCACGTCCTTAAAGAGTCGTAAATTTTTTAAACAAATATGTATTCACAAGCACAGTAGTGTTGGATTTTTAAAGAATATTTTTTCAAGGGCCGCAAAGGCGTAAATTTCTTAAAGAATATTTTTACACAACCACAACAGGTTTGGATTAAAAAAAAAATCAAGTCCTTATAGAGGAGCTGTGGAGGCGTAGCTTTTTTAAATAATTATTTTTCAAATATCACAATAGGCGTAGATTTTGTAAAGAAAATTTTGCCCAGTCCCCGATGAGGCGTATCCTTCAGTCCTTCGGCCCGGGCCTGCAGTTATTTTCTATGGAAAAAAGCAGGACCCTGGGCCTGCATTTTTTTTCTATGGAAAAAAGCAGGACCCTGGGCCTGCATTTTTTTCTATGGAAAAAAGCAAGCAGGACCCTGAACCTGCAATTTTTTCTATAGAAAAAAGTAGACCTGTTTTTAGACCTGCCTGCAGACCTGCAGGCTTGCAAATTTTTTTCTATAGAAAAAAAAGGTCTCCAACCCTGCAATTTTTTCAAGTTCCTAATGAGACGTGATTTATTTAAAGAATATTTGTTGAAGTCCTTAAACAGTCGTAGAGTTTTAAAAGGCTATAGTATTTTCTAAAGAAAATAATCAAAATTTCCATAGACAAAATTTTTAAAATCCACCTGGAGACAAGTATTTCTGTATTTTTAATACATTATTATATTATGGATATTAATGTTTGATATATTCTTTTTTTATTATTCCATTCAGAGTTAATAATTCCCTTTCTCTTTTTCTCACTTCCTTTACAGGGAACAAATTTTGCGCGTTAAAAATGACGAAAGCATACCATTCCTGTTGGTTGGTAACAAATGCGATTTAAGTGACAGGCGCAGAGTGGCCCTGAACGAGTGTCAGCAACGAGCCCAGCAATGGCAGGTGCCATATGTGGAAACATCGGCTAAGACACGTGAAAATGTCGATAAGGTAAAGCCTTCTTTTGATTTCTTACTTTTTGTTGTTATTATTAAAATTGACTTTATTTCCTTTCCTTCCTTCTTGTCCCCCATACCCCCAAAGAATTGTTCCCTTCCTTACAGCTATTTCCCCCTCCCTTTTAAACTAAATCAAAATCAACTCTTTGTTAATGTTTTGAAATGAACTGAAATAGGGAAACTTTAGAGAACATATTTTTTGTTTCGTTTTCTTTTGAATTTTATTTCTTGTATTTTTTATTTATTTTTTAAGTTTCATTTTTATTTTTAAAATGCAGCTGATTTTATTTTATGTTCATTTTGTTGTTGTTTTGTTTGTTGCCATTATTTTTTTTTCATAAGTGTTGTCGTTGTTGCTCTTATTGTTGTTGATGTTGTTGTTGTTATTGTTGATACACATTTTGGTTGTTCTTTTTGAAGTACCAACACTTCTTTATTTTATTCCCCCTCATTTTTTTCGAACCCCTTTTTATTTTTTCAGTTCCATTTGTTTTTATGTTCCCCCTCTTTTATCACTTTCTTGATTATGCAATGCAATATTATTCTCATAAAACAATACACTGAAACCGAATAAGAATCAGAATTGCAACTGTATTGTCCTTGGGTTTTTTGTTCATTATTTCATTATCTTCATTTTTTCCATATGTTTTTGTTCTACACCACACATAGAAATTCCAAAAAACACATGGATAAATAGTATCCTTTGCATGACAACAAATTGCGGAAATGTGTGAAGATATATTCGGTTTACGTACGAGACTAACCGTCGATTTATTCTCAAGAGGTATTCTATATAAAGAAGATCTTTAGAGAGATCTCTAGTGACCTTCAAGAGCTCTTCTAGCGATAGAAGACCTTTAAGAGATCTTTTGAAGATCTACATAAGTCTTATATAGGCAGACGAACTTCAAGAGGTCTTCTGTAGGTAGCAGAGCCTCTAAGAGTATTCTAGAGATGTGAACCCTTCAATAGCTCTTCTAGGGATCCTCAAGAGGTCTTCTTTAAAAGGGTTTCTAGAGACCTTCAAGAGCTTTTCTGGCAACAGAAGACTTTCAAGTCTCCTGATGATTCTTGTATACGTTCTATTCAAGAGCTTTTCTGGCAGCAGAAGACTTTCAAGTCTCCTGATGATTCTTGTATAGGTTCTATAGAAGACCTTCAAAAGGTATTCTATATATAGAATACCTTCCAGAGATCTTCTATTGATAGAAGACCTTCAGGAGGTGTTCTACAGGTAGAAGGCATTCAAGAGGTCTTCTACTTATAGAAGAACTTCAGGAGGTCTTCTACAAAGACCTTTAAAACCTTTAGGAGGTATTTTAAATGTTGAAGTCATTCAAGAGGTTCTCAACAGATTAAAGACCTGTAAGAGGTCTTCTATAAAAAAAAAGAGGTATTTTAAATGTTGAAGAGGTATTTTAAATGTCATTCAAGAAGTTCTCAATAGATTTAAGACCTGCAAGAGGCCTTCTATAGAAAAAAAGACAGTCCTGAGGGCCTGAATTTTTTTCTATAGAAAAAATCAGTCCTGAGGTTCTGCAAATTTGTTTCTATAGAAGATAACAGTCCTGAGGTTCTGCAACTGCAAAGCAGTCCTGAGGCCCTGCATTTTTTTCTATAGAAAAAAGCAGTCCAGAGATCCTGCAATTTTTTGTTTCTATAGAAAAAAAACAGTCCTGAGGTCCTGCAATTTTTTTCTATAGAACAGTCCTGAGGTCCTGCAATTTTTTTCTATAGAAAAAAAGGAGTCCTGAGGTCCTGCATTTTTTTCTATAGAAAAAAAGCAGTCCTGAGGTCCTGCAATTTTTTTCTATAGAACAGTCCTGAGGTCCTGCATTTTTTTCTATAGAAAAAAAGCAGTCCTGAGGTCCTGCAATTTTTTTTCTATAGAAAAAAAGCAGTCCTGAGTTCCTGCAATTTTTTTTTCTATAGAAAAAAAGCAGTTCTGAGGTCCTGCAATTTTTTTTCTATAGAAAAAAAAGCAGTCCTGAGGTCCTGCAATTTTTTTTCTATAGAAAAAAGCAGTTCTTTTTTTCTATAGAAAAAAAAACAGTCCTGAGGTTCTGCAATTTTTTTTTTTCTATAGAAAAAAAACAGTCCTGAGGTCCTGCAATTTTTTTTCTCTATAGAAAAAAAGCAATCCTGAGGCCCTGCAATTTTTTTTCTATAGAAAAAAGCAGTCCAGAGATCCTGCGATTTTTTTATAGAAAAAACAGTCCTGATGTCCTGCAAATTTTTTTTTATAGAAAAAAACAGTCCTGAGGGCCTGTATTTTTTTCTATAGCAAGAAAGGCAGTCCTGTGGGCCTGCAAATTTTTTTCTATAGAATTAAAGCAGTCCCGAGGTCATGCACATTTTTTTCAATGGACTGCTTTTTTTATAGACAAACATTTGCAGGCCCTCGGGACAGCTTTTTTCTATAGAAAAAAATTTGTAGATCCGAGGCCTGTTATAAAAAAATGCAGTCTCCCAAAAACGGGTTTTGTATAGAAAAAATTGTAGGCTTTGAAGGTCCTTTATTAATAGAAGATCTCTTGAAAGTCCTTTATTTATAGAAGATCTCTTGAAAGACTCCTTTATATAGACGACCAAGACTTCAAGAGGTCTTCTAGAGATAAAAGTCTTCCTAAAGATCTTCTAAAAGCAGTCCTGAGGGCCTACAAATGTTATTCTATAGAAAAAACAGAACTGGTGTTTTGCATTTTTTTAATGAAAAAAAAACAGATCTGGATCCTGCTAATTTTTTCTATAGAGAGAAAACATTAGTCCTGGGGAACTGTGAATTACTATTCAAGAAAGACCTCGAAGAGTTCGTATATTTTTTAAACCTTACCCGATTATATTTCATACATTTTCGCCACATTGCAACACACTGACAATTGCAAGAATTACACATTTTGGCATTGCTTTACACAATACACTTGAACAATTTTATAAAAAAAAACAGATACACTCGAAAAAAATAAGTAGTGATCTAAAATTAACATAAATACACCATCGTTAATCGGTACTTCGTGGTGGGTGTAATTTTATCTATATCTTTTAAGAGATAATACGATTCGAATAATCTCGGAACTATCATAAAAAACCAAGGATTGTGTAAAAAAGTAATTTGAACTTCGAATCTTGAAATTTAATAAAAAAATATAATGTATAGACCCTAAAATTGTTATAATATCCATGCACTGAGCACCAACAAAAATTAGGTCCAAAATTCTCTAGAATTTCCTTTTTTTGCATGATTTCTATTTTCACCCACCAAGAGGACTTGTTGTTGGTGGAAATAAGTTCAATTTTTTAGTTCCAAAAAAGTAGCAATAATATTTTCTATAAATACGTTCTGTATTATTTTTTTAGATTTATTTTAAATACTTTATTTTCTTAGTTTATTATTTGCTGCAAATTTAGTTTACACTCGAAAAAAAAAATAGTTACATTAATTCTCTTTTAGGCACTAGTTAAAGAAGAATTTCCCTCCTAGAGATCTTAGCTTTAAATTTGCTTTATATAAAATTATTAATTTTATTTATAAAAAAAATATAAATTTATTTTCGTGCCCTTGGTTCTGTCTCTCTTTCTCTATTTCTCTTCTTACCGTACCCCCTGAACCAAATAAACGACTCAATCTACTACTGCATTATCTCTTTATCTCTCTTTTGCTTCTTCTTTTTTTTTTTGAAACCATAATAATAAACCCATTTGATCCCTGAAATCTCGATCAATGGGCCCCGCCGTCGTTGCATCCGTTGTGTTACTCTCTGTTATCCGCAAAACCCCTCCTAACATCCGCCGGGGATCGATCTTATTATCTATGTTACGACCAACTCCCCTTGAAACGCCACAGGTATTTTTCGATCTGATGCGCGAAATAAGATCACGTAAAACTGAAGATTCAAAAGCGACCAGCGGGCGAGCAAAAGACAGATGCAAGAAACGGAGATTGAAGTGTACACATCTTTAGGCAATAGGTGCATACCAAAATAATAAATATTACTTTTAATTTTTTGTTTAATTTTTTTTTTTTGAATACTAAAATTAAAAAGTAAATATTATTTACAATATTTATTTACAATAACATAAATTGCACACTCATTCACTAATTATTATAAATATTCTTTCATCTATTCATCTCATTGTTGTAGTTTTTAATTAGTGACTATTTTTTTAAGTTTTTTATTTTTCATTTACCTCCAAATCCCCATTTGTATTATCACATTGTTTATAGCTTCCCATTAACACATTTTTGTTGTTGTTTGATTTTTATTATTTTTAAAATTTTTTGAATATTGCTTTTCTGCTTCTAATATTTATATTTTTGAGATACAACTGGTGGTAGTTAATTTTTGGATATATATTGAAAATATTCTAATTCAAAAAATAATTTTCGATTAAATAAATATCTAAAAACAAATAAAATTACTGTGTAATTGCTTACCTGCATTGATTGCATTTTCAACGCAGTTATCCTTCGATTGTAAACTCTCTGCCATTCTAAGAAATTTCCTGCAATTCGTATATAAAGACTTCATTCAGTTTCACCATAAAGATTTTCCTCAGCTCAGTCTATATGAACTTCTTCAGCTCCACTATATAGACTACCTCCAATTCGTTAAAAAATACTACCTACAGCTTGCCTATAAAGGCTCCCTATAAGAGAGAACTCCCTTCAGCTCCTCTATAAAGTCTCCTTCCAGCTCGTCTAAAAAGACTTCCTCGACTACAAAAACTCTATCCAGTTCGTCTACAAACACACTCTTCAGACAGACTCTCTTCATCTTCGAATTGACCACTCAAGCAGACTACTCCAAGTCCTCCAATATCGGTAATAGGGCATATAGTACCGCAGTTATCCTTCGATTGTAAACTCTCTGCCATTCTAAGAAACAAATCTGACGTCAGGATCAAAATTAAATATGTATATTGAAGATCATTAATCACGCCCCTTCTCCGACATCCCTAGTATTTAATAGACCTCATAGAAATTTGCTATTTCAAACATTCTATATTGGATGATTTCTTCAGTACTTGAAGTTTTTTTTTTTATAGATCGAAAAAATCAGCTGAGAAAAATGTTTTTATTTACAAAAAACAGTCCTCAGTGACTGAAATTTTTTTTCTATATATGACTATGACTTTTTCTATGAATAAACTCTATCCTCAGTATCTGTGGATTTTTTTCCTTATGGAAATAATCTTCGGACTCTGAGGATTTTATTCTAATAAAAAAAACAAGTTTCAGTGACTGACATTTTTTCTGTAGACAAAAATCTGGCCTTAGTGGCTAAGGAATTTTTTCTATAGAGAATCAATCTTCAGCGACAGAAGGATTTTTCAGTAGAACAATTTGTTTTCTATAGAAAAAAGTCAATATTATGTTACTGTGGTTTTTCAAAGGCTGAGTAAATTTTTCCAATTGAAAAAAAAAAACAATCTTTAGTGGCCGCTGGTTTTTTTCATAGATAAAAATCTGGCCATTTTTCCTATAATAAATCATTCGTCAGTGACTGAAGAATTTTTTCAATAGTACAAAATCATGTATAATTTTCTGAGAATTTTTTTTTATAAAAAGAAAATCACTCCTAACTGAAAGATGAACTTTTTATGTAGGAAAATGTACCCCTCAGGATTTTCTTTTGCATAGAGAAAATTAAATTCTAATTCTCATTGAATGTGCGTTTTTTTTTTTTAATTGAAAAAAAATGAGTCCTTAGTGATTTTTTCTTTCGATTGAGTTATAATTGATTGTTGAATTTTTTCTATAGAGAAATAGTCAATCCTCATTGGCATGGAAATTTGTTTCTATAGAAGAGGTTTACTGAGAATTTTTTTTCTTTAGAAAAAATCAATCCTCAGTGACTGAAATTTTTTATAAAAAAAAATCGAAATTCAACGGATGAGACATTTTTTCTATAGAAAAAATCAAAAATCAACTTCTACAGAAAAAAATCAATCCTCAGTGACAGCGGAATATTTTTCATATAAAAAGAAAATCACTCCTAACTGAAAAGGATTTTTTCTTTAGAAAAAAAGTACCACTAATTCATTGAATTTTTTTGAGTCATCATTGACTGAGGATTTTTTCTATTGGAAAATAATCAATCCTTATTGGAATTTTTCTATTCAAAAAAGCATTCTATGACATGCATTTTTTTTTTTTTTTTTGGCATACAAACTTTTTATATAAACATTTTGACCCTGAAGGCTAGAAATACACTCACTGGTCTTCAAATCACCTACAAAAGTAAATTCACTGCCTGAGGCCGGGGTAAGAAAGACCGTAAGAATGAAATTCTCCTTAAAATTGCTTCTACGCTATGAAAATATAATTTTCCATCTGTTCTATAAAGACAAGAGGCCTTGAGATTTTCAGGGTTGCAGCTCGTCTTCAGATATAGACTCGCCTATAGAAATAGAGTCATGCACATTGAGGTCTTCAGATATTCCATGTAAGGTCTGTCTTTTATTAATGAATAGATTTTGGAGCCCTGAGTGCTACAGCCCGTGTCAAAAAATCCTTAGAGATATTCGGCTCGTCTATAGAATAGACAAAGAAGAAAAATGCTCTCATGCACTGAAGCTCACAGTGGAGTTCTATATTTTTTCTCTAGAACTTCAGCTCCTCTAAAAAAAATCCCTAAGCTTTTCTCTATAGGACCACACATAAACTTGGGATCTTCTCCATGTCGTCTCCATAAAATCATGAGCTTCAACTCGTCCAAAAAGACTTCAGACATCGTCGTTCATCTATCGTTTATCAAGACTTCCTGCAGCCCTTCTACTGTGGTTCTATGAAAATGTCCTGCAATTCGTATAAAGATTTTCACTATAAAAATTTTCCTCAGCTCAGTCTATATGAACTTCATCAGCATCACTATAAAGACCTACAATTCGTCTAAAAATACTGTGTACAGTATACTGCCTTGTCTATAAAGACACCCTTCAGCTCGTCTATAATGACTCCATACAGCTCATCTATAAAGACTCCCTTTAGCTATTCTATAAAGAGTTCCTTCAGCTTGTCTATAAAGACTCCCTCCTGCTCGTCTATAAAGACCTCCATTCCATTGTCTCTAATGACTCTCTTCAGTCTATAAACACAACCTTCAGACTCTCCTCTGCTTGTCTATAAATACTTCGTCTATAAAAACTCTATTTAGAATGAATTTTAAATGGTGATTGTATACAAAACATTGGCTTACATCGAAGATGTTCTGTGAAGAGGGTTTTCACCCATCAAGGTCGCGGAAATTATAACCACATCATACTGCTAAAATATCAAATATGGACGGAGGACGCGTCGGAATCCTCAAAATATTAATATATTTGGATTACCTTTTGTGAGGGCTACCCCGAAACATTGAAAAATTTCGACGGTTTTTTAGTAGAGAGATTTCTAAATCATTCTAATAATTTCAAAATTCTGGAGATACCGTTTTATTAAGGTCAACTTAAAAAGTAAACCCATGTATATAATTTTTTGTAAGAAGATTTCCTACCAAAAATTGCGGTTGGAGATCTTGCCCGCGAAGACTTCAGATAAATACATTTTTGCTCAAGCAGACATGTCCCAGTACTCCAATATCGATAATAGGGCATATAGTATCACATGTAGTGCCTTTTAATTTCCCCAAACAATTTATGTACACTTTGTCATAGACAAAAGTTCTTACAATCTTTTATAAATGTGTGTTTTTTTCATGGGTGATAACCTCCATTGTCCATTTTTACGAAAAAGGCATCAGTTTCGGCGATAATAGTCGCTGGGACCAGATTTGGGTTTTCGTCTATTTTGCCTTTCAAATGAAATATCGATAAAAATATCTATTAAAGAAAACTTTCAAAAAACTCTACAATTTTTTTAACAAAATTAAAAAAAATCAAAATATAATGCATTTGCTTATGCAAAATAAAATAGTTCTTGCCTAGCATTTCGACAAATGTGTAAATATGCTTTAAAATTTGTGTGTTTTTTATTTTTAATATTATTTAATGTTTATGCTTAAGCCCAAACCATCATCCAGCTAAATTTGTATATATATTTTTCTTCAATTCTACCATTCTCTTTTTTCTCTCATCTCATTTTTTGTGTTGGGTTTTATTTCTTATTTTTTTTTTATTTGTTTCTTTTGGTCTTTTATAATCCTTACATAATTTATTTTCATTCTATTTTATTTATATTACCTAAATAAATTTAAATTGTGTACATATTTATTTCTAACATTAAAACTTTAAATTCAAAAATAATTCTAATGTTTTGTTTATTTCTCCAAAAATCTTTCTCTCTCCTCGTTCTTTAGGTATTTTATGATCTTATCAGGGATATATCAACACGTAAAAAACAACAACAAGACGATGTACGGAAGCCGAATGAAACCAAAACTCATTGCTGCCAATTGCTGTAATAATTTAAATAAAACAAAAACACACACATACAACCACACATATACATAAATAATAAATATATGATTTTTATGTTACATCTAATTTTATGTTCTTCTTTTATTTCATTGTTTTGCAAATTTTAATATTTAATAGAAACAATAAAAATAATAAATACGTACGTACATAATTCATATTAATTAAAAAAACCATACATAATAAAATAAAATACAAACGGAAATAAACACACAGAGATGATAAATAAATAACAAAAAATACTTTATAACCTCACAAAAGAATTATTTTTTTTTTGAATTTTCTATATGTTACCCCTTTTTGGATTTGTTAAAAAATAAGTAGTTTGTATTATTTGGAAAGAATTGTAATATATAAATATTAATTATATTATTAAGGGATGGGTCATATTACTTGTTATATGAAAATTTATAATAAAAATCGGTATATAAGGGGAAAAGTGTCAAATATTTTTTTAAAGAACAATTCGTTCATTTCTGATTTTTATAGATAATATAATTTATTTGTATACCCTAGTTTTTTACCCTCAGTTTTTGAACTAGTTTTCCAGAGAATTATTTTCTATAGAAAAATCTATAGAAAAAATCTTCTATACAAAAAAAAAAAAAAAAATTGTACAAAACACTGTCCCTACGAATCTGTCGATTTTTTCTATACGAAAAAAATAGCCTTTATATTTGTAAAAATACATTTCAGAGTCGATTTTGTGCAAATCTGTTGACCCTCAAATGGTGTAACCGATTTTATACAAATTTTTCACATAGTAATTTTTTTCTAAACTGAAAGCATGTTTGAAGATTGACCCTATCGGTCCACTCCTTTTGGTATATTCCATAACAAATTTTTCGTTGAAATATTGCATTCCAATCTTTACACATGCTCAAATATGAGCCAATCGGTCCAACCGTTCTGTCTGGTATTTCCCTCCACACTGTGTGTTAGTTTTCTAAGTCCAATATCAAGAGTCCGATATGGTCTAATCTGGACCTTTGCTCATTGTAATATCTTTACGAAATCTATCTATATGCCAGATCCTTCTGTTTCCTCATCCACAAAGAGTTAAAATTCATTTCTGGTACCTCCATCACAAATTTCAACAATTTTTGAAAATTTTAAAAAAAATATTAAAACGTTCTTTCATCCAACTAGACTGATTCCTCAAACTGCCCAAAATAGCATACAAAAGCCTGGATAAGTGTATGCAACATATGTCACAGGCTGAGGGTATATATTTTCCAGCAAAATCGACTGATACTTTTTTATATCTTCAAGTTTGTGCAATGGTAAATATTATAGTATATATAATTCAATCTATTGAAACAATTGTTCGATTTTGGTCTGACGTCGTCTATGGAATATTAAACATCTAGCTTTCTGAGAAGGGCAATGAATTATCAAAATAGAGCTCGTTTATTTAAATTTGACTATAGCTAGCGCTACGTATTAAAATCCAGCCCTTTAACGGGAATAAATGAATCAATAAACACAATAATAATTTTAAACTCAGCTCATTCAATATTCCATTGACATGTGTTCGAAAAAAAGCTCAAATGGCTCAAAATATTCGTTTCGGTTGGTCCAAAGAAATTTAAAACAAGTAAAAAAGTATCAGTCGGTGTTGCCGACAGATATGTACCCTCAGCCTATGGTTTTCAGAGGTCTTCGGAATTACACACATGCTTTATTATTGATCGAATCGGATATTCAATTCGCTTCAAATTATATTTATAAGTTTATTAAATATTGACCATTTGTGGGGAAGGTTCCAGAAGTAGATGGCCGACTGTTCCCACCTTTGGACTTGATCTAGGCTTAGTAGAGGTAATAGGTTGTGCAAAGTTTGGTTCAAGTCGCCTGATATAGGATTTATAATTATTTTAAATTTTGACTATGGATATGGAGCAATGGATCCTATCTTTGGACTTGATCTAGGCTTAGTAAAGATATTAAATTGTACAAAGTCTGGTTTAAATTCGCTTAATATTGGATTTATAAATATTGGAAATTTTAACCATTTTGTGTTGGAGGTATCAGAAGTAGTGGACCGATAATTCCCATCTTCAAAACTTAACTAAGTATAAAAGCAATATGATGATGTGCAAAGTTTGGATGAGATCGGTTACTTCCTTCAAGACCATACAACCCTGACTTGGCACCCAATGACAAGTCACAAAATGTGGCCCAAAAAGTCTGAATCTTTCGTTTAAAAAATGTTGAATATTGTTATTGACATACATTTTTTGGCTATTCTTAGATAATTGGAATGTTTTTAATTTCTAGCCATTCTGGACTTAAAAATATTAATTGTTTATTTGGATTTATAACATTTGAAATGTAAAAAAATAGTTGTTCAAAATTATCTGAACCTAAAATATAGATGTGTTAAAAGAATCCCTGATAGTTAATAAACGATTAAAAACGTTTTTGATTACAAGGACTTCATCCAAAATATAAATTTTAGTGAGATATCGGTAAAAGGTTCAAGTATAAAATCTAAGACTAGATCTTTTTAAAATGAAATCCTGGTTAAAATAGAGCTATAATTTTATCATTATATGCTTCAAAGTTTCAAGGATCGCTGTGCGATTATATTATTTTAATATATATGCTTTTATTTTAGTATACTTTAAAAATGAATATACTCAATTGATTTTTCAATATGAAGCCGAGATGTTTCCAAAGTTTTTTATTATTACAATTCATTTCAAATCAAATAAATCGTTTCTATACAAACTAATTCAAAAAGGGGTTGCTATTAATTTAAACACAAAGACAACCCAAAATAAAACAACAGCTTTGTTTTGTGTTTCCACTCTTAAATATTTTCTAAACGATCAAAACAAAATATGAAATAAATAAAAACAATGTTTCTTTTTTAATTTGCAAAATTAATTATTTAAAAATGTAGTATTTTTTAAGAAATAGCTTTTCATACTTTTTTTAAATGTAATTGTTTTTTTTTTTGTTTTTAAGAAAAAAAGTGTACCATCTACAACAACCAATCAAAACTTTCAACAGAAAATAATTCATTCAACATATGCACATATATGTATGTATGTATTTTTCGTAAAAATCATCCTAAATTAAAACCTTAAAATGGAAAATGTGAATGAAGAAAGTCTCTTTTTTTGTATTAAAAAAATAATAAAAATACCTTTTTATGTAATATGTTTTAATTATGTATAAATTTTTTATATATATGCATAAATTACAACAACAAAAAAACGAAAATGTTTACAATAAGTTAATTTTGATTATCCTTGAGAGCATAAGGTTCTTGTTTTTCTTAGAAGCCTGCAATGAAACGCATATTTACAAAAACAAAAGTAAAAACAAAAAACAATTAATCAACTGTGTAATCAATCCTATTTATATAAATTTTATAAGCTTTGTTTTCATTTAGTCTTAAATATAAACAATAAAAAACACAGAAAAGAAAAATTAAATCAAAAACCGTATAATAAAAAAATGATATTATCAATAACCAAAAAAAAAACCACAACAACAAGAAGAAACCACACCTTCGACGGCAATGAATGCAAACAACAAACATTTTTTTATTTAATTTTTAAAACTTTTTTCTTGTCGAAAAATCTAAGCTGAAATAATTTATACAATAATAAAAAACAAAAAACGTAATATATACAATATAAATTAAAACAGATGTTTTTATTTATAAAATATATAATATTACTATAGGAAAATGTATGTATTTTCGTCTCTAATATTTGGTTCAGACCCATAATTTCCGAGTTTTCAAATACAGTAGATATCGGATATAAGCACATCTCATATAAGAAAAAAATCGCATATAAGAGAGATTATCAAAAACACCGAGCCTTTTTACATATCATCAATGTAAACATAGCTTCATATAAGAAAAACGCGCATAAGAAAAACACTGATATAAGACATGTTTGTCAAACACCAATGCTGACAAAGGTATTAGAAAACGTTTCATATAAGAAAATATTTAACATATTTAACAATTTTTTAAAATTGAAAATGTTGTAATAAAATAAAATACTTTTTAATTGCATTTGAAAGAATAGTATTTATATGAATAGAAACATACGCACCTATTTTAGTCAAACTGTGATTTTAATTTAGTAATTTAGTACTTTTATATGCGTATCTACGCATATAAGAAACAACTTTCTTATATCCGATAATTCCATATAAGAAAATCGCCGGCTTTTTGAGTTTCTTATATCCGATATCTACTGTATTTTATACAGGTTTATCCATTTTGTGGTTGCAATAGTATGGGACTAGAATGCGACTTCTGTGGAACTGTCTTGTTAACCCAATTTTTATTTTTTTCAGTTGAAAGTCTGACATTGAGGAGAAGGGATCGCTTAACAACACATAAATATTATCAGGACCTGCTACAAAAATGATGATTTTTCCACAGCCACATATCGTGTTTTAAGAGGAGCAAGTAATTTGCAAAGTTCCCAGTGGGAAAAGTGAGAACGTATTACATTGAGAATCGATTTAGTAATGCAATATAATAATTACATTATATAATGTATCTGGAAGAATCGAGAAAATAATATAATTATACAAAAAGTTAAATTATTAAAGACATTATAGATGATACATTATATAATATAACCCAAAGGTAACGAGAGGGTAATTTCAATTGACAAAAAATTCGTACAAATTACCTACTCGTTTCCCAAAGGATACGATAAGGTAATGAAATTTTTCACTTTTTTCTTGATTTTTATTTTTGAGGTCCCGTTATCTGTCGAATTTCTCATGTCGGAGTAACAATTTTTCAGTTTTGTCTTTGTCGTGTACTTTGTTAAAGCCGGTGGAAAATTATTAGCAAAAAAGAATAAAAAACGTGGTGTAAACGAAGTGAAAAAAGAAAAAAAAAATACAAATTGTGAAATTATTAATCCTTAACACAATTCCAAAAAAACTGGATACCCTCCTTGGACAGCAATCCCATCAATTAGAATCTGACCTTAAAAAATGTAAGTAATGAAATCATAATAAAATATTCCTTTTTCTAAATTTTTATTATTGCAACATTTTTTCAGATAACAATAATGGAAATATTTGTATTGCCTGTGCCCAAAAATATTCTGTGAATACATTTTACTTTCCTTTTAAAACTATATGTAAAATCATTATATTTGTAATTATAAAATATATGAATAAAAACAAATGTTTCTCATTTACACCAACAATTTATTTAATGAAACCCTGAGAATGAATTATTTCACATATTACTAAGGACCTATAAAAGAATATATTATGACTCATCGATTACATTATGCATTATATGGATAGTATATGGGAATATATTACTTTCGTAGGACATGCAGCGTGTTACGGATAATGCATACTGTAATCAATAAATCATAGTGGCTGTGCATTACCCGTTCGTTTACCATTGAATACTTTTTCCCACTGGGTTGTAAATTTATTCGAAGAGACTGAAGCGGTTACAACTGAAAGTTTTTCCAAAGACCCGAATATGTCGATTCCCCGTCGTTCTCAGAATTTAGGACTGTCTTACGGTACATTATGGCATATTGTATAATATTGTGATTGATTGCATGATTGGCTACACATTTATTTTAGTTAGAGAACCCCACATTGATAAGTTACATTATAAGCATGGTTAGTTGAATTAAAGAAAATACTCGAAAGTAGTCGTTGAGACTGATCTAGAATAAGAAAGATTTAGAATATATATTGTATGTATATAAGGAGTTGTAACCTAGATAGAATATGCTCAGTTTATAAAGTATCATCCGTCGATGCAGAAATTAACCCTTTGTGGTCCAATGTTGCCCACAGGTAACAAAATGCTTATAGCTTATATTAAATACCCAGCTAGTAAGCTCTCTTCGCCGATTACTATTATCTGAAAATGATATTTGAAATTTTGGGCAGGTGTTTCAATAAAAAAAAAAATACTGGGACATTGGGAGATATTTCAAAATAAGGCCTTTCACTGAACATTTCTTCGAAGGGGGTATTTATCCGCAAGCACGCAGAAATGCCAAATTACAGAAACTTAAATTGAAAATTGTTAGAATCTGCTTAAATATGGAACTTTAAAAAACAAATAAATGAAAATAATGTGGGATCTTTATATAGTGCCTAGTTTATTCTCCCAAGACCCAAATATACCAAATAAAAGTAATTTCTTTTAGGTTAGGTTTTGCAAATACCAGGACCCTTGGGCTTTATATGAACTATTGACAATTTTTTTATTTTATTATTTTTACCATCTGAATTTTGCTGATAATTTTTTTTTTCAACATAATGCTAATTTTCTCTTATATAACATAAGTGTATAAATGTATTGTCAAGATGTAATAAAACTTTAGAACACCCTCTAACCATATGTGCAAAATTTATGAAAATCGGTTCAGTAGTTGCAGAGTTATTCGCATTTGAACACAATAATGATCGAAAAATAACTACTGTTCGGTGCTGGGCTCCTATTACCTGAAATGAGAAACCACAAAAAACCCCGGTTTTTTAAAGCGGCAATTTTATACATAACTTTACATACTGTGTATGTATATATCAACAACAATCACCTATCAATTTAAAAATCTGACTACATACAGATGGTGTTTGACCTAAAAGTATGCTATAATTTTCTTTACAAACCATTATGAAAAATTTCCGTTTTTAAAAACTCGGTTTTTGTGTGGTTTCTCATTTTCAGGTAATAGGTGCCCAGCACCGAATAGTAGGTATATTTCGGAGCATGGTTGAATTCAAATGCTAATAAGTCAGCGAATACTTAACCGATTTATAAAATGTTTACATATTAGGTTAAAGGGAATTCTAATGTTTTATTTCGTATTGACAATACATATATAATATGGTGTTATATAAGAGAAAATTAGCATTATGTGAAAGTTTATAGATATTAAAAAATATCGAATTTTTTTAAATGTAGATAAATCAGTATAGTCGATTTTAGTAGTCTGTGCTGACTGCTTTACACACAACTGATGTTTTCTTATAAACTATGGAATATTTAATTTATATTAACTAAAAAACTTAAAATGCAAAATTTTGCCACTTTTCACACAGGAACAGGATATTCGTGTTCCTTGGTCAGCTTACTTCATGATGTTCGGGTCATAATTGCGGCGTCTAGAGCGACCGGAAAAACGACAAAAATAATGTTTTTGGTCTATTTCATCAACCCTGGTATATATTACCGATCTGAAAGCCCACAGTTTATTTTCCTAACTACCTGTTTTGGATGCCTGACAATTTCCGAAAGAAAATACAACTCCAAACTTTAAGCCTGTCTTCATTCATCATTCTTTCCCGTACACCACTATTGTATTAATTACTTTCAAATAAGTAGTGTATGTAGTTCATTTTTTTCGTTTGTACTTAATTGATTGAATATTGAAATAAAACAAAAAGATTTGAAAACAAATATTAAAAAGACTTTCATTTATTTATGGATGTCAAAAAATCTGTTAGTGGGGGGTTCTCAATATTAGTACCTTGGTAATATTAGTAGCTTAGTAGTATTTCATTGTAAAACGGTCACGACACATCCCTATCCTGGCTCCCAATGAATTAAAACAAAATGTTACGCATTTTTGCAAAATTTCACAAAAATACCAGGCGCCCAGAATAAAATAGCAAGTTGACCGCCAAAAAATTAAAATTTTCGATCTGGCAATACCCTGCCAGCGAAAAAAATCAAGCGCCTAAAAGTATGCTACAAATTTTGAAATTTCTTCGTACGGCGTTGCCAGATGCAATTTTTTCTACATTTTTTTTATTTTGGCGGGCTACTTCCTATTTTATTCTGGGCGCCTGGTATTTTTGTGAAATTTGCTCAAAAACTGCACCAAACCAGGCAAAAGAAAAATTGTGGCGTCATCTCATAAATTCATGCGGCACGCTTGGGGGCATGTATACTTACCATATTTGAATTCGTAAATAAAAACAAACAATATTTTTAGTAAATTTGAAATTTTTATTAAATATTCTTTGTAAAAAAATTATACATACATTTAAAAAATATTAATTGCAATACATAATAATTATCTTAACAACTAAAGCGACTTATTTCGTCTCGTATAGTATTCCAATCCGTTCTTGTTCAATTTTATGATGAAGAGAACAGGATAATTCCAAAAGATATAATTATCTTTATAGGAGGGCCTGCCGTAATTGAAACATATTCGTAGTCAATTGTCCTCATACGGATATCCGAGCATATAAAATTCACAAGAACCTGGAATGAAAAATAAAAAATATGTGTTTAAGATAAGAGAGATGTCTTAATTTCAAAAGGTGTGCCTCGATCGATCTTTAAAAATATAATATTCCATAGTTTATAAAAAACACATCAGTTATGTTTCAAGCCGTCGACTATTCAATAAATCTGTTATTTATATAGGATGCAGTTCATGCTGTCCAAGTCGAATATACTAATGTATCTACATTTAACAAAAAAGGTAGTCGATATTTTAAATTTCTTTTAACCTAATTGGGAATTCCCTATAAAACTTGGGAATTCCCTATAATCAGTTGTGCAAATTTTATGAAAATCGGTTAAGTATTCGCTAAGCTATTTGCATTTTAATTTAACGATGTTTCGAAATATACCTACTGTCCCGTGCTGGGCACCTATTACCTGAAAATGGGAAACCATACCAAAATCGAGGTTTTGAAATAGGGTAATTTTTCTTTCATAATTGCTCCTGTGTCTCAGATATTACCCATATATTTGTACATATATCAATTTAAAAATCTGACTACATACAGACTGTGTTGGCCTTAAAAGTATGCTATAATTTCATTTTCACACCAGCAGCAACCATGAGAAATGGTAATTTTTTAAATCTAGATTTTTGCTTAGTTTTTCATTTTCAGGTAACAGGTGCCCAGCACCGAACAGTAGGTACATTTCAGAACATGGTTGAATTCAAATGCAAATAACTCAGCGACTACTTAACCGATTTTCAAAATTTTTACAGAAATGGTTAAAGGGAATTCTTAAGTTTTATTACATATTGACACATATAAACTTATATTATGTAACAAAAAATTGCATTGTGTGAAATATTAAAGATATTTAAAATGTCGAGTAATGTTTGTGTTAAATGTAAAAAACGATGCCCTAAGCAAGTCTGGAATATAACATTGTGCGGAAGGTACATAACAGAAGGAGTCCCATCTTCGAACTTGATTTAAGTTTTTTCATAATGGCTATTGTGTCATATGTATGTATTATTATTTTACAGTAAATCACCTATCATAATAATACATAATCTCTTGACCTAAAAGTACCCTATATAATTTTCTATACGAACGAACCAGCAGCCGCTATGAAAAAATCTCATTTATAAAATCTAGATTTTTGTGTGTTTTTTAATTTTTAGGTAACAGGTGCCCAGCACCAAACTGTAGGTATATTTCGGAACATGGTTGAATTCAAATACAAATAACTCAGCAAATACTTAACCGATTTTCAAAAATTTTACAGGAATGGTTAGAGGGAATTCCAAAGATTTTTTTATTAGATATTACAATACAAATATAAATTATGTTATGTAAGAAAAAAAATTACCTTATGCGAAAGTTTAAAGGTATTTAAAATATCAAGTAATTTTTTGTTAAATGAGGGAGTATAGTCGATTTGTAGTCCCACGGCTAAATTTATCAAGCCGTCGCTTTTTCTATAAAGTATAGAAAAAAATTTTAGATTTTTAGTAAAAATATAACATTAATATTTTTACTAAAAATCTAAAAATCGAGGTCATAGGGTGGTAGCAAATTGGATATGCAACTATTTCATGAAAAGGATAGGGTGCTGTAGGCATGCTCGTGGTATTTTGGCTGAAATTGATTTTTATTATTAAGATTTTCACAAATTCCTTCCTCTTTTTATGAAATATAGGAGGGTGTTATTATTCATTTGTTATTATACATTTTTTATAAGGTATATGTTTTTATCAAAGATGTTTCAGATTTATTGTTGATCAATTCGGCTATTCAAATAAAATCTACAGAAGAGGGCGGACGGATCCCAATTTCGGACTAGGCTTCGTAAAGATAAAAGGTTGTACACAGTTTGGTCCAAATCAGATATTCCATTCGCCTGATATTGGATTTATAAATATTGAAAATTTTGACCCTTTGTGGGGGAGGAACCAGAAGGAGTGGACCAATGGGTCCCATCTTCGAATTTGATCTAGGATTATCTAGGTTGTGCAAAGTTTGATTCAAATCGGACATTCCATTCACCTGATATTGGATTTATAAATATTGCAAATTTTGACCCTTTGCGGGGGCGGTACCAGAAGGAGTCGACTAATAGGTCCCATCTTCCTACTTGATCTAGGCTTGGTAAAGAATATATATTGGGCAAAGTTTGATTCAAATCGGACATTCCATTCGCCTGATATGGGATTTATAAATTTTTGAAAAATTTAACCCTTTGTGTGTGAGGTACCAGAAGGAGTGGACAAATGGGTCCCATCTTCAAACTTTATCTAGGTTTCGTAAAGATAACAGGTTTTGCAAAGTTTGATTCAAATCGGATATTCCATTCGCCTGATTTTGGATTTATAAATATTGAAAGTTTTGACCCTTTGTGGGTTAGGTACCAGAAGGAGTGGACCAATGGGTCCCATCTTCAAGCTTGATCTAGACTTGGTAAAGATAATAGGTTGTGTAATAATTGGTCCAAATCGGACATTCCATTCGCCTGATATTGGATTTATAAATATTGAAAATTTTGACCCTTTGTGGGGGAGGTACCAGAAGGAGTGGACCAATGGGTCCCATCTTCGGACTACATCCAGGCTTGGTTAAGATAATACGTTGTACAAAGTTTAGTTCAAATATGATAGTCCGTTCACATGATATTATAAAATAATTTTTTGCACAATATTGAACGTGAACTAAGTTTGGAAGAAATAATAAGATGTGCAAAGTTTGGATGAAAGCGATTATTCCCTTCGACAGTTATCGCGAGCGCACCAGCCGTCCAGACGGACAACGGACGGACGGACATTTGTACATCGACTCCAAATTTTCTGATACGGATTT
This sequence comes from Musca vetustissima, assembly GCF_032173495.1. NCBI lineage: Eukaryota > Metazoa > Arthropoda > Insecta > Diptera > Muscidae > Musca > Musca vetustissima. The sequence goes on from NW_026884145.1 coordinate 111,418, forward strand.
GATCCAAAGAAGCTAATATTTCGATGAGGCACATTTTCACCGTATCAAAGAGTATATACCGCATTAGTCATAAGGCTGAGGGTATAATTACCGGGACCTTACGTATTATTTCAAATTAAAGATTTCTTTCTGAAGATTTTTAATCCAGGGCCCATGGTTGTTATATGAACTGTTGACAATTTTTCATTTTTTGATAAATATATTTTTTTTGATTTTTGTTGATAAATATATTTCTAGGCCTTTTTAACTGATCTATTATTTGTTTTTAGGCTATAGCACAGGCTGCCCAAATCAAATATACTAACGTATATACTACTATGTTTTCATTTTACAAAAAAAAAAATCAGCGAAATTTTATTTATCTCGAAGCTTTTACATAATGCTAATTTTCTCTTATATGACATTAGTTTATGTATGTACTGTCCATATGTAATGAAACATAAAAATTTCCTTTAACCTTTTCTGTAAAAATTTTGGAAATTGGTTAAGTAGTCTCTGAATTATTTGCATTTGAATTCAATCATGTTCCAAAATATACCTACTGTTCGCTGCTGGGCACCTATTACCGGGAAATGAAAATCAACTCAAAATTAGGCATTTGATTTGGCAAAAAATTATAACTGTATGACGCCATCTATTGGTGGCTAGCTGGACAAAAATACAAATATTTATTTTTGATTATACTGTGTTACAAAAGATGGCGCTGTACGGGACACATTGCCGGTGCTGCCAAGTTTCTGGCGTATCATATTTTTGTTTCCACTGTCGTTGAAAGTAAAAAGTTCTTTACTTTTTTCCAATAAATAAAATAAAACAATTACATTTTTTTAATTTTTGTAAAATTATTTTTATTTAAACATTTTCATTTCATTTTTTTCTTCTTGTTTTTTGTTTTGTTTTAATTATAAAAAAAATCATATAATGACACAATTTTTCGGCGTTTCTTTTTCGATATTCTTAAACAATTTGTTTGACAAAATAAAAAAATCGACTTAAAATTAAAAATTGTTTTATAATATTAATTAATTAAAATGTAAAACAA